>NC_135502.1:146881109-147003609 GCF_052857255.1 Amblyomma americanum | reverse complement strand
CTGACCTTTCTCCTAGGATTTGGTCGACTTTCGAAAGAACAAACATTTTGTAAGGAGAAGAAGCAGAAGCCTTCGTGTTCGCATGTGCCACTGGACGCCTGGAAAGAGAGAGACATGTTCACACAGCAGGAAGCGCTTACAACTCCTGCTCCACGTGAAAAGACCGCAGCCGAGGAAGCAGCTGAATTCTTAGGCGAGCTTTTTCCAGAGACGCCGCGCCGTACCCAGTCCACCTGGCCACAGCTCGGCGAAGGCAGCCAGCAAAGTATCGACCCTGAAGCCAAGACCCGTGAGCCTCACACTGTGTACTGCCTATGCCTCGTCACTATCGCAATTGTTACCGTTGTTGTCATCCGTGTCGGCATCTTCCGGCGAGCTCCCGGAAAACCCCCGCATCCTTATTACCAGCTGAAAGCGACGCCTAGCCAGCCGGTGGCCTCGACGGATGGCTTGATAGCGCCAGTGGAGAACTTTTCCGGACGTCTGAGACTGGGTGACGACAAAGCAGAGGTTCCGGAAGCCGAGTGGCAAGGAGAGGTGAGTGACCGAGCCACGTAAGAGGCGGGAGCTTCGGTGCTCTGTGTACTCGTATGCGGACCACAGTATAAGCAGAACACAAATTACGATCATTCCAATGTCATCAGATCTGGGTGTGTTTAATAATAAACATTACCGAGTTCAGCGACTTAGCAGGCAGAACAGTTATCCTCTTCTACGGCAGTGTTGATCTGCTTTGCAGCTGTGTGCAATGGCTGGAAGTTACTACAGCTGGGTGTGTGCGAGGGGTTGGAGTTACAGTTACCGCTGTGAAATATCTGTTCCGCATTACGGCCAACTTGCTCGGAATATTCTTTTTTATTCTGTGTTTTATATGGTTTCGTCTCTTCTGCGTTCCTGCTAAGGTGCCAGCCACCTCAAGCCAGGATAAGCCTGCATGGGATAAGTTACCAGAGTAAAAACTCAATAGGCCCACTCCAGGAGCACCATCGGCACAAAATGGAAAAGTCCACTCTCAACTGTTCGGCGTTCGCATCAATGCGAAAAATAAAGAAAGCCGAAAGAGAAGGCACACATTAAGTTTGCACCAAGACCTCTTTGATAAGCACTCCAAGTAAGAGCATATTTAGAGTTCCGCATATCCCAGCTCGGCTGAAACGTTTTTTATATCTTGCTATGAAAGAAATCCAGTTTAACAAAATTATGTTCGCTCGAGTAGTGATAAACTTCAGAAAGTGATCTAACCGGTCGCCGACAAACGTCCCTAAGTTCTTAAATGTCATGTACTAAATAACAAAAGGGATTTAAGGGCGACTAACACATGCAGTGACAGGCGTTCTTGACAGTATGCACAGCTGCACTGAGACATCTGATTAGACGTTCGGCCATTTTGTCGCCTCTTTATACGTTTAACTGAGTTATTCATTAAAAGCAGGCCTTATATACGGATTACAAGTGTGGTTTTTCTTTTCAATGCTTTAACATATATATATATATATATATATATATATATATATATATATATATATATATATATATATATATATATATATATATATATATATATATTGTAACGGGGGGTTTGTTACGAGGTACTGGGGCGACGGGAACGGCAGCAGTCTGGGGTCAGATCGGCAAAAGACACACAAGCGTAGCGCTGGCAAAAACTCTCGAGAACACTGTCACCTCGTCTTCGTCTTTTCAAATCATCAGACGCATCTTCTTCTTTAGCCTTACAATCACCCCGGGGACAAGAGGAGCCATCCTGGCGACTTAGGATGATGGCAAGACGGCGGGGTCGTAGTAGGGCTTGAGGCGCTGGACATGAACGGTCTCCCGTCCTCGGCGGCGGAGATCAGGAGACGGCGTGAGGGGTTCCCCGATATAATTAACCGGAGAGGTGCGCTCCAGCACACGGTAGGGACCATGGTACTTCGCAAGAAATTTTGAGGAGAGACCGGGAGTTCCGGAAGGGATCCAGAGCCACACAAGTGCACCAGAAGTGTAGTTCGGTGGGGTTTGGTCTTGGTCGAGGCGGGAGCGCTGGCGATGCTGGGTGTCAGTGGTGAGTGACCGGGCAACTTGGCGGCAGGCTTCGGCGTGTTGCGCGGCGTCGGAAACAGGTCGATATTCGGATTCATCAGGGCGGTAAGGGAGGATAGTGTCGATAGTAGCAGAGGGTTGGCGGCCGTAAAGTAGGAAGAAAGGAGAGAATCCGGTGGTAGACTGCGTAGCGGTATTGTACGCATAAGTAACGTACGGAAGGACGAGATCCCAATTCGTGTGGTCAGAAGCGACGTACTTGGAGAGCATGACTCCGAGTGTGCGGTTAAAGCGCTCAGTGAGGCCATTGGTCTGCGGATGATAGGCGGTGGTAGTTCGGTGAATCGTGTTGCACTCTTTGAGAAGCGCCTTCACCACCTCAGATAAGAACACGCGGCCTCGGTTACTGAGCAGTTCACGAGATGCACCGTGGCGAAGGATGAATCGGTGCAAAATGAAGGAGGCGACGTCCGTCGCTGTGGCAGCCGGAAGGGCAGCAGTTTCGGCATATCGTGTAAGGTGATCCACCGCTACTATAGCCCAACGGTTGCCGTCTGCAGTGTATGGAAGCGGACCGTATAAATCAATGCCAACGCGGTCGAACCGGCGTGGAGGGCATGGTAACGGCTGCAGCTCAGCAGCAGAACGATGGGGAGGTGTCTTGCGACGTTGGCAGGGAATGCATGCGCGCACGTACTTCATGATAAAGGTGTACATTCCGCGCCAGTAGTAGCGCAGCCGTATGCGGGTGTAGGTCTTGAAAACGCCCGCGTGACCGCTGTGGGGGGCAACATGGAAGTATGCGCATATCTCCGAGCGTAAGTGACGTGGAATAACGAGCAGCCACTTGCGACCTTCGGAGTTGTAGTTACGGCGATAAAGTAGGGTGTCACGGATCGCAAAATGGGCAGCTTGGCGGCGGAGCGCACGTGACGGTGAAGCAGCCGTCGGGTTGGCGAGAAAGTCGAGAAGGGAAGCGATCCAGGGATCCATGCGTTGCGCTGAAGGCATGTCGCTGAGGCGAAGCAAGGGCAGAGAAGCGTCGGAGGTGGAAAGGCTGGCGATCTCGGCTGGAAGGGGGCAGCGTGACAGTGCATCGGCGTCTTGATGCTTGCGGCCGGTGCGATACACGACGCGGATATCATGTTCTTGCAAGCGAAGGGCCCACCTAGCGAGGCGGCCGGAGGGGTCTTTCAGGTTGCAAAGCCAACAGAGCGCATGGTGGTTGGTCACAACGTCAAAAGGGCGCCCATAAATGTACGGTCGAAACTTCGCGAGGGCCCATACAATCGCCAAACACTCTTTTTCAGTTACGGAGTAGTTGCGTTCTGCTGGTGTGAGTGTGCGGCTAGCATAAGCAACGACGTATTCGTCAAAGCCAGGTTTTCGTTGGGCGAGGACAGCGCCGAGGCCAACACCGCTGGCGTCCGTGTGAACTTCGGTAGGAGCGGCCGAGTCGAAATGGCGCAGAATGGGCGGCGCCGTGAGGAGACGGCGCAAGGTGGTGTATGCGTCGTCGCACGCTGGAGACCACAGTGATAAATCCGCATTTCCAGACAGCAGTTGAGTCAAAGGCGCAGCAATGGACGCAAAGTTGCGAATAAACCGGCGGAAATATGAGCACAAACCCAGGAAGCTGCGCAGGTCTTTGATGGAGGTAGGTTTGAGAAAGTCAACCACAGCACGAAGTTTCGCTGGGTCGGGACTGACGCCCTGCTTAGAGACAACATGACCTAAGATGGTTAATTGACGAGCGGCAAAACGGCATTTTTTTAAGTTCAGCTGCAGGCCGGCGTCAGAGAGGCAGGTCAAGACGTGCTTCAAACGGGAGAGGTGGGTGTCAAAGTCCGGGGAAAAGACCACAATGTCGTCGAGGTAGCAAATGCAAGTCTTCCACTTAAGTCCGCGCAAAATGGTGTCCATCATCCTCTCAAAAGTCGCGGGGGCGTTACAAAGCCCGATGGGCATCACCGTAAATTCATACAAGCCATCCGGTGTCACAAAGGCGGTTTTGGGGCGATCGGCTTCTTTCATAGGAACTTGCCAGTACCCGGAACGCAAATCAAGAGATGAAAAGAGTTCGGCCCCTTGCAAAGAGTCCAGAGCGTCGTCTATGCGCGGGAGGGGATAGACATCTTTGCGCGTAATCTTATTAAGGCGGCGGTAATCTACACAGAAGCGTATGGAGCCATCCTTCTTTTTGACGAGCACCACAGGCGACGCCCATGGGCTGCTTGAGGGCTGAATGACGCCGCTCTGGAGCATCTTGTCGACTTGGTCTTCAATAACTTGGCGCTCGGCGACAGACACACGATAGGGACGTTGTCGCAGCGGTGCGTGGTCACCTGTGTCGATGGCATGGGTGACAGTGGAAGTTTGGCCCAAGGAACTTTGATGTGAGTCAAATGATGAGCGAAACTGATTAAGTAAAGTGAGAAGCTGTGCCCTTTGCGGTGCTGGAAGGTTGTCGTCGATGGAGCGAAGGAATGCTTCGGTTGAGGAGGGATCGGGCGCAGCAGTAGGTGGGCTGAGTGCGGCTATGGAGAGGTGCGGCGCGTCGTCCGTCTCTTCGCGGATGAGCAGAGACGCGAATGGTTGTACCGTGCCGAGACATTCACCTAGGCGCAAGGCGTTGGGGAACGAGAATGGGTTAGACACGAACAGTACGGAGAGGCCAGCGGGTATAGTCAGTACAGCGTATGGCAGAGGCAGACACTTGCGGTACAGAAAGATAGGGGACGGAGTGAAGAGGACAGTGTCGTCGCGAAGAGGGCCGCAAGAGAGGGGTACGAGGACTGAAGAGCAGGGAGGCAGGTCAATGTCTTCGGCAACTAGGGCCTTAACACAGGCACCAGGAGGGGCAGTGTCCAAGACAGCTTCGGGCAGGTGAGAGAACTCGACTTCAGCTCGAGCACAATCGATGATAGCAGCATGGCGCGATAGGAAATCCCAGCCCAGGATAACAGCATGAGAACAGCAGGGCAGTACGACGAATTCGACGGCATAAATGGTCCCCTGGATTACAACGCGAGCGGTACACGCTGCTGACGGCTGAATGTTCTGAGCGCTGGCGGTGCGCAGTGAGAGTCCAGCAATTGGCGTCCTTACTTTTCTTAAAGAAATACACAGCTTTGCGTCCATGACGGAAACGGCAGCACCAGTGTCGACAAGCGCCATGACAGAAACGCCGTCGACGAAAATTTCAATGAGGTTAGCGGCTGACGGATGAGGCCTTTCGAAGTTCGTTGTGGACGCAGTTCTCGCCTCAGGAACTGCGGCGCCTAGTTTTCCTCCTGGTTAGCGGTGGGGCGACGTCGCATAGGCGAAATAGACCGGCGTCGTGGAGAAGAGGGCCGGCGGCTGGAGAGGGTAGAACGGTCCGGCGAGGAAGTACGACTTTGCGGCGGCGCAGCTGGTACAGAGTACTGACTCGGTGGCGGCCAGTACCCAGGAGCTTGGGGAGGAACTTCCGCGTCCGGGAGACGACGGCGGCAATGCCGAGCTACATGACCTGGGAGACCACAAAAGAAGCAAATCGGCCGATTATCCGTTGTGCGCCAGGAATCGCTGACCCTTGGAGTAGGTCGTCGGTAAGCCACTGGCCCTCGCAAATGCGCCGGAGGCGCACTATAGATTGGCGGCTGCGGTCTTGCTACGACATCGGCATATGTCACTGGAGCCGCGACAGGAGGCGGTCTCGCGACGGCTTCGGCATATGTGAGCGGAGCCACCACAGGTTGTGGTCTGGCGACAACGTCAGCGTATGTCAGCGGAACCGTGACAGGTGGTGACGGATGAGCCGGTGGAAGAGCCTCAGCAACTTGCTCTTGAATTGTTTGTCGGAGCGCTGGAGTCAGATATGACGGTCGGTCGTGAGCGCTCGGCAGAAAGGAAAGTTGACGTGCCACTTCTTCCCGCACGAAGTCTTTAATCTGCTGTAGCAGCGAGGGGTCAGGAGCAGGCGTGAGCCCAGCGAGCGACTCAACCTGCTGTGGCCGCTGGCGTGTCAGAATCCGCTGCTTGCGCAACTGCTCAAATCTTTGACACAGCGTGACGACTTCAGCAACGGTACGCAAGTCGCGCGCTAGAAGCATCTGAAAAGCGTCGTCATCGATGCCTTTCAAGATGTGTTGGATCTTGTCGGCTTCCGACATACGAGCGTTGACCCGCTTGCACAAGTCGACGACATCTTCAATGTAGCTAGTGAAGCTTTCACTAGCCTGCTGAGATCGTTCACGCAATCGCTGTTCGGCTCGGAATTGCCTGACAGCCGGTCGACCAAATACGTCTGCAAATTTAGTCTTAAAAATGGACCAGGTTTGAATATCTGCCTCATGGTTGCGATACCAGAGGTTAGCCACACCGGCGAGATAAAAGATGACGTTGTTTAGCTTCGTCACATCGTCCCATTTGTTGTATACGCTCACCCGCTCGTACGATGTGAGCCAATCTTCCACATCGTTCTCGTCAGTCCCGCTGAAAATGGTCGGGTCCCGTTGACGAAGAGAGCCGGCACAGATGACAGCCTGGCCCACTTGTACGGCCTGGTGTTGGACGTCCTCAGGCATCGTGCGCGCCGGGAGAGCACGACTACGGAGCTCCAGGGCCGATGTTTTTACCCCGCACCTCCACCAAATGTAACGGGGGGTTTGTTACGAGGTACTGGGGCGACGGGAACGGCAACGGCAGCAGTCTGGGGTCAGATCGGCAAAAGACACACAAGCGTAGCGCTGGCAAAAACTCTCGAGAACACTGTCACCTCGTCTTCGTCTTTTCAAATCATCAGACGCATCTTCTTCTTTAGCCTTACAATATATATATATATATATATATATATATATATATATATATATATATATATATATATATATATATATATATATATATATATATATATATATATGTGTGTGTGTGTGTGTGTGTGTGTGTGTGTGTGTGTGTGTGTGTGTGTGTGTGTGTGTGTGTGTGTATTGCCACAGTAATTGTCCATCATTTTGGTTGGTGGATGAAGCATCAGTTGGCAGCAGGTAAAATGGAGAGATGAAAATCTCTCTACACCCACCGCGGTGGCACAGTGGTTAATGCGCTCCTCTACTGAGCCGGAGTACCCGGCTTCGAGCCCGATCGCGGCGGCAGTGTTTCGATGGAGGCAAAACGCAAAAGGCACCCGTCTGCTGTGCGATTTCAGCGCACGTTAAAGATCGCCAGGGGGTCGTAATTATACCTCTTTTTTCCTTTCTTCTTTCCCTCCCACCTTCCTTCCTTCCTTCATTCCCTGACGGTGCGGTTCGGGTGTCCGCCCACATATGTGAGGCAATTACTGCTCCATTTCCTTTCCTCAAAAAGCAATTTTCAATTTTAAATCTCTGTATCAACTTTAGGGAGCAGGTGGGAGGAAAAAAGGGGACGAAAAAGAGGCGAAGGCGACAAATGGAGAGCGAGACATTGTAGTCGCCGATCTGTGGGATGGTGCGGCGTGCCACAATGATTGTTCGATTGGATCGGCAGTGTTCAACGCGAATATGGTTTGTGTTGACGGGGTGATTGATGGACTTGGCCACGCCACCCGCCGCACGGTGGGAGCATTGCAGCGGCACACGGCTGCTCCGTCCGGCGAGAACACTAATGCTAACACATACCCGGCCACATGAGCCGCACTGAGCGCATTTTTTGCTTGCAGAGCGAAACCGTTCACTCAAACTCCAACCCACAGCATTGCTGAGAAAACGAACTCCTGCCAGTACAATAGAATCTTACTGAAAAATAGCAAAACAAGCATAAACTACCGGAAGATAGCTTCCTACTTGTGCAATACTAATTAAAGATAACTCCACTGCGTGCTCAATTCTCTGTCATTCCGTTGTGTGCGTTTTCAGTATGTGGTAGTTTTGTCGATGAGTGGCATATGTTCTTAAGGTGTCTATATACTATAGCAAACGCATTCTGACGTTTTTGTTTTCTTGAAATATATATTTATTTATTAGCAGTACCTACAGCGCTAATGAGGCAATATTTTAAGGAGATTAACGACATATATTATCACACGCAACGAAGACATTCGGAACATGTTAGCAAGGTATCACAGCGTAAGAAAAAAGTACAAATGATCTCACGACTAGTTAGAATAAATGATAACATATGGTACATAAAGTTATTTCAATAACTGTTTGGAAATTGAGCGCGCAAACCATATCACCCGGAAGTTTATTCAAGTCCAGAATTATGTTAGGGAATAATGAATATTTGAATATATTATTACGCATTGATAACTCGACATTTTTGTGCTGTCTACTTTCCGATATTTATTATGGCTGCCTTAAATAAGTGCTTGCATTGATATCAGTGTAATTTTTTATATATTAAGAACTTCAGCCTGCAGACTTTTCTCAAGATAGGCAGTTTCCATTCCAATACTGTCACGAAATACTGAGGTCTTTACACGGAAGTTATAATTCCCGGTAGCAAAACTTGTGGCACTTTTCTGTACCCTTTATAACTTGTCTATAACGGCACCAGTAAGGAGCTCCATGTTACGCAAGCATATTCGAACACTGGCCTGGCATTTGTCAAATACAAGGTTTCGTACAGCATCAGGGGAACACTTAAAATTTATTTTAAAAAATAAAAAATTCGTGAAGCTTTGGCAGGTATGTGAATGTGGGCTCTGCAGTCCAAACTTCAGAAACTGCAACAAAAGTAAAAAATTCAGGACGGGTAAAGAAACTTATCAACAGCACGATGTTCCCTCTGACGTGCCTGTTCAGCCTTGGCAATGCGTTGCCCTCGGTTGATGTCTAACGGCAAACATTCCTTTTTTTATGCTTAACGCCAGGCCAATATCCGTCTAGGCAATTAAGTGTCTTCCGCAGTTAAAATTATTTGATATAAGTTAACGTTCTAAGTTTATTCGGCTGCCACATTTTCAAAACTGTGTTTTGAGTTTGCTGCAGCTTAGGCAGCTCGCCACTGCCAGATGATATTATGCGTAATCTGTAGGAACTTCTGCCACAGCAAGGTTGGGAACTTTACAGGAATGTCGAGCCCTGTTGGGCAGCGACATTCTAATTTGGTGTCGGGCAGGTATATCATGAGCTGCTCGGCCTTAAGTTTCTGCTTAAGGCTGAATCGACTGGCGAAGAAAAAGATGCATGAGCCACCAACATATGGGGGTTTATCACCTTTTTTTTATTTCCAGGTGAGTTCCAACGAAAGTGAAACCATAAAGCGCTGCCGCACTCTTTGGCTGCACTGTAGAGCGGTATAAAGTCTCGTTGAGGGATGCGTAGCGAGCGGATAGTGATTGCAAATAAACCCGGCCTAATTCGAGCTAATCAATTCAATTAAAACTTTCAGTCATGCAAAGCAGTAGTATAATGGTAACGACATCTGCTGTCGGTTAAAAGAGATAGAGGATGGGTCTTCTGCTGGTCATACGCTCCGCTTCTAGCGTTTTGCTTGCGTTTTCTTGTGTATTGTGCAATAGTAGGTGCTTTCTTGCATATCTGTAGTATTGCTATGTAACTAGAAAATGCAATGTGCGTGTAGTGCTACTTGCTTATAGGAAAGCCTTAGGTGATGCGTTTGGCACTCGCTTTGGCAGGCTCCTTGCAGATTTAGAAGGCAACAACTTTGGAGTACTTGCTGCTTGGTTAAGAAAATATCATCAAGGCGGATGAAAAACATTCGAAACTATCACCTCTAGGGGCGCCGGGAAATAAGAACCCGTGAGCCGTTTTCGTTTTCATTAGACAAGTGTTTCCAGTTTTACCGTTATTCCGTTTGTTATGACAAATGTTGCGGAGACAAACTAAATTTGGACGCATTTTGCGGAGCAGATTAACAGCTATTTGAGCAATCAACACCAGTCTGTCGGCATAAATCAAAGATTATCGACCTCGAAGATAACCAAATGTAGTTTTCCTTAAGGCACTATTTTGCGTTCTCGGTTATTTGTTGTCTACATTAACGACGCTGTAAACACTGATTGCTCAGCCAACTGCGTGATTTACGCAGATGACACAATCCTTATTTTTAGTGGAACGGATGCAGCCGACATCGTCAAAGTAGCGAAGAGACCACTTGGTAAATTATATTAATGGTCACTGGAGAATTTTTTACTGAACAACTGCACTAAAACTAAAGGGGTCCTTTTCCGTCTGAAATCAACGACATGTAAAATATTGACTGTCCTGCGTATAAATGACTCCGCAATGCAACTTTCTTCTACCAATAAATCAATTAGTATTTTATTGCATGAGTTCATGCTATGGAACAACGATACTGAATACTAGCGCGCTAAATGTTGCCGGGTTTTAGGCATGCTGAGCAAACGTCAACCTTTGCTAGCACCACATCTAATGCGCTTGCTATAAAACGGAAATTTTTATTCACAGCTGCGTTTCTGCCATCTCGCCTGTAGAAACAGCACGAAAGAAGCTCTCCAAAAGTTCGTATTTATGCAGAAAAATGCCGTACGCGCAATTGCAAATCAGCCTAATCAAACCCACGCTCATTCACTTTTCGCGAAATATAATGTAATTCAACTCAATACGGTCTATGTGTACAAGTTTCTGTCAACTGTCAAGTCAGAAATGCATAAAATGAGCGCAGCGCTGTGAAGAATAGCAAAATTGAGATAGAACCCTTCGTCTCGCCCCACTCGATACCCAGAAATCTGGTTCGTACCGAGGCCTCCCACAAATTACCCCATGCAGATGATCTGTTTCTGTTTCCCACAAGCACTAAAATGTTGGCTCACTGGTGAAAGTTTGCGCGCATTATAAAGAAAACACTTGGTCAATATGGTCGTTTCATTCAGCTGCGATTATTGCTCTTTGTTTGTATCATTTTTCAAACCGTATTACAAATTTTTAGCTCGTCTTTATTTTACTTTTATTTACTTTCTGCCGCTGCATGATATTTTGTTTGGTGATCATAGGCTGTTGGCAATATTTCTCTTTTCCCTGCTGCCGCTGTCAATGATTATGTTTTATGAGAGGTGGGGCCTATCAAGCCACATAACCATGTTTTTTTTCTCACCTTCCTTATTTATTGATTAAAGCATGCTGCAGGCCCTTTTCAAGCCCATGCAGGAGTCTTTACAATGCGTCACTGTTATCAAACGGAATAAAAACAGAACTACCAAAATGCACAGATGTTCTCTCATTCAAACAGAAAAAAGAATAGGAGAGAATTAAACAGAAAAGTTCATTTTTTAATATAATTAAAAACTAATTTTACGGATGTACACATCACCGCATCGACGTAATTTATTCCAGAAGATTATGGCATGTGGAAAGAGTCATCACAGTCTGTTGTTCAGTGTTTTCCTCGCATAAGTTTGCCCATGTAAAAACTTGTGACTTTGCGCTGAATGCTGATTAGTGGCGCTTTTTTATATAAACGACTTCGTTTCCGCCCCCTCAAACCTAGGCTAGCCCTTTTTAATTTCTAAGCAGCGGGGTTCGTTGAGGGTAACACCGACGATGAACCGCTGGAGCACCACGCTGACTTGCAAACAAAGCAAGTAAATGCGATATATTCCTCATATTCACATGATATGTAGTTAATCGCGATCAGTCAACTTGTACTGGCCACCACAGCGGAAGTGTTAATTATTCGAAGGATCCGGCATCAAAAAATTCTCCGCCAACACTGCCTCAGTGTTCGACTTAAGAGCGTTAGCTACGGGAGCTCCAAGTGTTTACATCGGTTTGCTGAGCACACGTGTGGAAGACCAAATCCAAACAATCACGGATGTTTTCTTTCCTAGGACGCAAGCAGCGTCGTCTGCATCATAAATTTTTCGCTACTATGGTGATTTACAGCAACCTTCGCTATATCCGTCATATTTCCTCGATATATCAGTTAGTAATTTTTTTAACGTACCACAACACGACGAATCGCTTGGCACCAACCAGAACCACCTGCAGCAAAATGTTCAGCCGTAATGGCCGTCTGATGGTCATCGGAATGCACGGTATGGGGGCAGAAAGGTAGTCGACGCGATCGCAGACATGCTTTGGGATTCATCTGAATTAGTAATTTTATCCTCAGGAACATGCAAAATCATCTCACACCACTTCCAACATTCTGAGCCAAACGGGTGGCCCCCAAGTTTTATGTAAGTTGATATGCTTGGGTATCGGGACTGAGGTCTTCACCGCATGACGATGAACTCTGCAGACGACGGAGGGAAGCCTTCAGGAGGGTTGGAAAACTTGAAGGTTTATTTACATATTTACAAGAGAAGCAGGGAGACCAAAAGTCAGAGATGAAGCGCTACATATTTACAACAGAACCAGGGAGACCCAAAAGTCAGTGGTGGAGTCTCCTGAAACCAGCCAAATCGCAGCTTAAATACAGTAGATATTCCCTAGGCACCTAGCTAGGGAAACCGGTGGCTTATCAAGCGTCCAATGGGAAGACACACTCTTCATAGTCTCTTCCCTAACCCCGTGACCGCTCCGCCCCCAAAAACACGTGCACAGGCGATGAGGAATCCTGGCGCCTTGAGTTCCTGGAATCCTGTTTCCGACCGGTTGAGCAGGTTCGCAAGGTCGTAGGCTTAGCAGGCGGTGACCCCCTCCGTGGGAAAGAGGCGTCCTGGAATGTGTTTCCCGACGGGTTGATCATGTGCACAAGGTCGCTGGCTTAGCAGGTGGTGACGCTCTCCGTGTAAAGATGCGTCCTGACGCCCCCGGGCATTCCCGAGGGTAGGATGAATCAGCCGGGTCTGCCTCCGCTTTGTCTGGCCGCACGTGCAAGTAAGCGAGGCGGGTTCGGCGCCTTTGTTCGCGTCTTTCTGCCGGTCCATACTCCGGACGACCCAATGAGAGGCCTTTCGTCACAGCTCACAGTCGCCAGGAGCCGTTCCTACTCCTCTTCTCAGGACGACAGCACCTTTGGGTCAAACATAGTTCGATGGCGCCTGCCGGGCTCGTCTGTTCCCGCTGTCGGGTCCTCCGATCATAACAATCCGTCCGCCGCCAAGAAGACGCCACGAAGTGGTTGCAGCTGGTCGGTGCACCACGAATGGGCGTCAGAGTCCCAGTCGGCCTCGTAGTAGTCAGTCCACTTGACCTGCACAGCTGGTAAGGGTCCTTAACGGAGCATTAGCGATCCGATCTGAGCTCAGCCCCTACCTCCGGCTAGGCAGTACGCGGCCAGCCTCAGAACATTGCCAGGTCTTTAATACAGAGCAATATGGCTGCAAATTTTGGACGACTTAACCCTCGCCAACAGCTTCCGCCCGGAAGTCTGCTGAACCAAAACTGGTTCCTCTTTGTTTTCCTTTTTTCGCAAAAGACATGCGCCTGGAATTTGGTAAGAAACTTTTTGTTCAGCAATGAGGTTGGTACGGAGAAGCAAGAGAAAAAAAAACAAAAACCAAAAATGATAGACGGTAGCCTTTCTCGAGCATTAGGGCATTTTACGCCAGATTATGCAGGAAAGCTACGACTGAGACCGTCGGCATTCGCGTTTTCCCGCCCTTTTCGTTAGCGGTAGCCCGACTGAGTTACTGGTAGAGGACCGACTACGTCCCCCACCACACGACGGAAGGGTTCGCTAATCACGGGCACTAGCTTCATCGGAGCCCTCCTTAAATCCCCTGGCTTTCCGACACGCTGACAGGCGTCGCAGGACTTTACAAACTGCTTGACATCCCTGACGCAGCCAGGCCAATAAAACTCCTGTAGAAGCCTAGCTTTAGTTTTCTTCACTCCAAGGTGGCAAGACCAACCCCCACCGTGGCACAATTTAAGGATGCCTGCGCGGTATTTCTGCGGCACCACGAGCTGATCGAACTGGATCCCCTTTGAGTCCTTGTACTCGGCGTCGCATCTGTTCCTGCCGCGAACCTCTCCGCTCGTCTCAGAAGCATCGCCTCCTGGGTTTGCCCCCGCCCGACCCGTCGTGGGAGAGCCTTCGTTCTTACTACGATTTACTTCAGCTGCAATCTCGCTAGTCTTCGCACGAATAAGCGCCTGGACGGTTCGATCGCCGAAACTACGACCCTCTTCCTGGAGCATCTGCTCCGACCGATTTGAAAAGAGGTACGGAAATTTTCCCGGCAGATTCCGTGATACCGCTGCCTCCGTTTCCAGAACGCCAAACGGGCACTCTATTCTAACTCGTGCGATCGGCAAGCATGCGCTATTCTCTTCGGCCATCTGCCTAATCCCTGCACATTCCCCAGTAAAATCAGCTGCGTTCACGTACGTGGGGTGGATTAGGTCCATGGTGGCCGCGGAGTCCCTCAGAACCCTGCACGGTTTTCCATTAACCTGCATGTCTTTCAGGTATGGCTCTAGCAGGCGCATGTTCTCATCGCCCGCCTCCACCAAGGAGAGAACGATTTCTTGCTTCCTGCAAGCGTGGGCGAAGTGACCGGGCTCGTGACAACGGAAACACACTGGTTTCTTTCTGGCTTCAAAAGCCTTATCCCTCTCTTTTTCGGTCGCCCCCTTTGTGGGGTTGCTTGATTCTGCTTTGTGGCCCTCGTTCCGCTCCCAGTTGCGGCTTGCTGCCCCTCCTGTCTGGATCCGAAGAATTTTTTTTTCGACTTTGGGGCTTACGGGGGCACGCGCACCCACTGCTATGCGCTTGACATGGAACTCTTCGGCCAGCTCTGCTGCACTTTCTGGGGTTTTATTTCCCGGCCTGTCCTGCACCCACACGCGCATTTCTTCCCTCAAAGAGCCAAAAAACTGCTCCAGGCAGATCACCTCTATTACTTTATCGTGAGTTCCGTAAGCCTGTTCTCCCTTTAGCCATTCCTTCAGGTCTGCCTTAAGGTTATACGCAAAATCCGTAAATGACTGGTTAGGCTGTTTTCTGGCTTCCCTGAAGCGGCGCCGAAAGGCCTCTGCGGACAGGCGATACTTTTTTAGGAGTGCTGCCTTTACTTTAGTATAGTCTGCCGCCTCTTCTTTTGCCAGACGAGCGAGTACTTGGACCGCCTCACATGGAAGAATGGTCAGAAGTTTCTGCGGCCAAGACTCGATCGGGAACTCGCAACATTCACATGCCCGCTCAAAGTTCACGAGAAAGAGTCCTATGTCCTCTCCAAGATTGTACGGTTGCAAGAGGTCCTTTATTTTTATTTTTGATGCTGCCTGGCTTGCCACTGTGTTCGGTACCTCTAGCCTAGTGCGTTCTGCCTGTGCGGCCTGAGCTATCTGTAGATCGAGCCGTTTTTTCTCGATCTCTCTTTCATGCTCTCTTTCCTGCTCTTCGCGCTTTCTTTCGTGCTCCCTTTCCTGCTCTTCGCGCTTTCTTTCCTGCTCTTCGCGCTTTCTTTCGTGTTCTTCGCGCTTCCTTTTTTCTTCATCCTCTCGCTTCTTTTGTTCCCTTTCCTTCTCCAACTCCTCCTTAATTAGCTCCCAACATTCTATTATCTCCTCCTCGTCCGCACCGGAATCCTCAATTGCCCTAATCAATTCAGGTTTTCTACGGATCGACCCACAATCAATGCCCAATTCCCCGCATACGAGAACTTGGTCTGGTTTGCACAGCTTCTTCCAGTCCATCACTATTTAAGCAATGGCAAGTCTCTACTCACGTGGTCAGAGGAGCCCCGGCTGCCTCTTATACCATCCTTCGAATACCTAGGCTAACAATCTTCCAAAGTTGTAAAACCTGGCAATGCTCCAAGAGAAAGACCGCGCACTTACCATACCAGAGTCAGGACCAGGCGCAGACCATCCCACCGCTGCCAACCAGTTGATATGCTTGGGTATCGGGACTGAGGTCTTCACCGCATGACGATGAACTCTGCAGACGACGGAGGGAAGCCTTCAGGAGGGTTGGGAAACTTGACGGTTTATTTACATATTTACATGAGAAGCAGGGAGACCCGAAAGTCAGAGATGAAGTGCTACATATTTACAACAGAGCCAGGGAGACCCAAAAGTGAGTGGTGGAGTCTCCTGAAACCAGCCAAATCGCGGCTTAAATACAGTGGATATTCCCTAGGCACCTAGCTAGGGAAACCGGTGGCTGATCAAGCGTCCAATGGGAAGACACACTCTTCATAGTCTCTTCCCTAACCCCGTGACCGCTCCGCCCCCACAAACACGTGCACAGGCGATGAGGAATCCTGGCGCCTTGAGTCCCTGGAAACCTGTTTCCGACCGGTTGAGCAGGTTCGCAAGGTCGTATGCTTAGCAGGCGGTGACCTCCTCCATGGGAAAAAGGCGTCCTGGAATGTGTTTCCCGACGGGTTGATCATGTGCACAAGGTCGCTGGCTTAGCAGGTGGTGACGCTCTCCGTCTAAAGATGCGTCCTGACGCCCCCGGGCATTCCCGAGGGTAGGATGAATCAGCCGGGTCTGCCCCCGCTTTGTCTGGCCGCACGTGCAAGCGAGCGAGGCGGGTTCGGCGCCTTTGTTCGCGTCTTTCTGCCGGTCCATACTCCGGACGACCCGATGAGAGGCCTTTCGTCACAGCTCACAGTCGCCAGGAGCCGTTCCTACTCATCTTCTCAGGACGACAGCACCTTTGAGTCAAAAATAGTTCGATGGCGCCTGCCGGGCTCGTCTGTTCCCGCTGTCGGGGCCTCCGATCATAACAAAGTGGTGGTCCCCGGGGGGACCCAATTAGATGGCCGCTATATTGGCACATACACAACGTATAGAAAGTATGGGTAGAAATTGAGGCGCTACGCACCCAGTGTTGTTATGTCAAATAGTGTGGTCACGTGAGTACTGTTTTGGTCAATTTGACCTTCATTGCAGACAGACGCGTCCTTGACAAAAGCAAGTAGCAAGAGCTAACGCTTTTAAAAGAGATTACGTGGGGTTTTATACGTTCGTTTTGAGAGAAAATAAATGGCACTAAGAATGTGTGTGGGCAGTTCCGCGTCCCATCTGATAAGAAAGAAGGTGATGGCTAGAATGTGCGGCATGCAGGACGGACTTTGAACAGTCAGAACATTCTATGCCTTTTATAGATAAATTCATACTCTTTCAGAAATACATGTTTGGTTTATGAATGATTATTTTTAACGGTGCGCAAGAGTATTCATCTGCATCGACGATGGGCTGTTCAGATGGTGTGACGACAAATTTCTAACGAAACTTAAAGCATGAAGGAGGGCGAAATTTTCAAATATTTCAAATTTCCGTCCTGCTCTCATTTTACTAAGCACTGATAACACGTTTAACCAAGATGAAAACTTTCATGCACTGAGACACAAGAAAAGTCACGCAGTTTTAATAGCTTAGATCTTAACATGCGATAGCGTTCTCCATTTCGGACTTTCTCTTATAAAAAAAAAATTAAGAACCACAGCAGTGAATTGACATCACAGCACTAGAGACGGCTTCAGTCGCTCTGAGAGGAATTTCCTGGAAGCGAAATGGGTATCTCTTTCCTCAAAATATCTTTTTTTGTGTGTGTGTCTGTGGAATTCACGGGGAGTGCTTTCTTATTTGCGCCGCACAAGAGCGAAGCTCGAAAGGCACGACTGAGAGAGCGTTCAATCTTCTTTGCTTCAAAGAACACCCGAATGGGGTTTCCTCTGGAATAGACTTTTGTCAGAGAGCGAGAACTGGGAAGCACTTGACACCTTATTCTCAGGTCTACTGTGGCAAAGTAAACACTAATCAAAGACCACGAGTTTCGCGAAACGCAACGGAGGTTACTTTCTGAAGGGTGAGCGTAAAATGGACAGACCTGAACTGTCTGAAACTTTGAATTATGTATCAAAATGTGTTAATTAAGCGGATAGCGCGGTCATGAGGCTGGATTTTTCATGTGATATTCTTTCATATTTGTGTTCTAATACCGTGCCCTATCTGCGTACAGTTGTGAATCTTTACATATAGAAATGTATTATGCAAAGATTATTTTGTTACTTTAAGCTGGCTCGCTTGCAAGTGGCATTCGCGCAGGACACCAAATCTCTCTGCCTGTTAGTGTCGGGTACATTCCAGTACCTTCTTATTCGATGACACAATCGGCAGGCAGTCGCAAAGTACACTCCTTGGGAGCATAAGAATACTCCATGTGAAATAGGAGGTCGCTGGGGAGAACTAGCAATTAAGATGGTTTTTTCCGGGAAATTAGTTTTGCTCACTGTACCAAACCTTCAAATCTTGGAGTAAAACATACGTGTTTATGAACTTAGCCGTCATGTCGTGAAGGCGCATGTCAAGCATGATTTTATTTCAAACTTCTTCACACCTATACAACGTATTACCGCCCACTCTGCTTTTGGCGCATACACATTCTAAAGGATACTTAGCGAAAGTGCAAAAAGCTGCAATATCACTGAAGTTGCAGTCTAAATCCGCAACTTCCAAAGTTGCACTCATTATTCCTATGAGGCGGGATCCACGCTCTGGCTCTTAAAACGCGCGCTGGTGACCGGAAGACGGCGCCGCTACATTAAATGCGCCTCTTCCAGGGGTCATTCCAGTGTCTCAGATATTATTTTTACTCATGGATGACGTTACCTGTCCAGGACATAAATTTGCAGTAGCGGTGGGGACTGTTACTGATTCTGTTTTAAAATTGGGTATCCTCTTCCAGGAATAAAAATGCCACTACTTGGTATCGTGTTACGCTGAGGCTACTGTTTCCGTTCGTTCTTCCAACAACAATTGAAAGAGGCGCACGGCAATCATTAGCAGCAGTTGTGCAAATACATCTAAAGTAAAAACATGACAACAGCTTTCGCACTGCAAAACCTGCACCAAACATGCCTACAGTTTTCTCCGCAGTAGAAAAAAAAAACACTGTCAAAGCATAACGTGTGCCGTCGTTCTCTGCACAGCACCAGCGCTCCTATGGCTTTGTAGGCCTTGCGCCGGTGAGTGCAAGAGTGTGACAGCGTTTAGTTCGTTGCCATAAAAACCTCTGCTCACTGTGACGAGGATTTGGCCTCGAGATGTTGCATTAATGCTTATAGATTGATGTTCTACAAAAAACGTTTATTTGTGTAGAAAATTCAAGTGACGTTGAAAGAACATCTACAAAACTGAAGTAATCGCAAATTGGGTTAGAGATATGTAGGAAAGAATCAGTAAATAAATGTTTAGTAATTCAACGGCTGTTAAATGCTTTCTCCTAAAGGCTTCCTTCTAGAGCGTAGAACAAGACCAAAGGTTGCTAAGATGCAAAAATGGCATTGCATAAGCAAGAAAAAGCAAGAACAGCCTCCTGACCAAAGCACAACCCTTGGCACTTTTTTGCTGCTTCCCCGGCTCTCGGCTTGATTAGCGCACACTGGCCTTTTGCTCTTGTTCACCTAATGATCGGCGCATACCTACTCGCGACTTGACTTGCGAAAGCCTGGTAGCTTCGTACGTAGACCGCTGTCAAGCAACACCGTACACTGTGGCTTCCTAACTAGAATAAACCCCTTACGCTGCACCGGAGCGAGCGAGACTAATGACCAGGAACTCTCAGTGGTGATCTGAGGCGCAAAAGAAAAGGCAGAAAATGAGCTGAAGTCACCGCGCGGCGCTTGCAATTCGCCCTCGCGCTGACATCGGCGCACCCGCGGGGTAACGCTTTCTAACGAACCGGTGATCGATTATTTAGGCCCGAGCCGCGTAGCCAACTGGCGAGGCCATAGCGGAGCGGAATTTCTCCCCTTGTCCCTTGAGGAGTCGGAGAGTCTGGAAGGAGCTTCTTATTTACAGCAACACAAGATGCAACAACTGCACAAAGGCCATTCCCTTTTACCGCCGCGGGCGAAAGTAGTAAGCGCCCGAGCCGCATTACGCTATTGCTGCTGCTTCGCGCATATTGCGCCTCTGCTCACGCTGCTTGTTTCGTCAACTGTCGTTGGTTATAGGCTAGCGACGGCTGTTGTTGTTGTTGTTGTTGTTGCAGCGGCTGCTGGTCGGTGGTTCCCCTTTCTCCTTTTAATCTGGTTGCTCGAACTATCGGGTGGAAGGTGGAGTGCCAATCGCGAGAGGAACAGCGTGCGATTCAGTTTTAGCGACGCCTTTGGCGAAATCAATTTTATTTTCTTTTGCGCATCGATACCAAACAACGCAAGCTATCCAAGAAACGAACTAAAGGAGAAGACAAATGTTCCCCGAGATAAAGTTAAGCCACTTCCTGAAGTATTGCGAAAAGTTGAGTTGAGCTGAGGTGTTGAATGCTACAGGTGGGATTAGTCTTCCTTATTCTGCCGGCAATTGCTCCACCGTAGCGTCACTTCTATAATAATGTCCCAAAACCTATGTCCCAAGACATACAAAACATTCTATGTCCCAAAACCTACCAAAACCTTCTATGTCCCAAAACCTCTCGGATCTACTCCTTTATGCGCACAGTCACTTATAATAGCACATATTCCCCTCTCACAGTCACCGTCTATGCACACTTTCACTCCACACAGTCCACATCACAGTCCACTTCACAAGTCACCATCTATGAACATATTCAGAAACAGTAGAAACACCGTCCATTGCAGTGCCACAATCCATACACACATTCACTTAGTATAACGTAGTCCACCCCAGAAGACACCATGTACGCGCACATTCAATCACAGAAGGCCATTGTCCGTTCCTGCTGTCACCATTTAGACACATAATCAGTGTCCTCCAGAAATGATAAAGGAAGGCGTGAAGCCTCGCTTCTGCATGTCTGGTTTCCACTCGGGTAGACAATGTCCTGAACTGTGCTGTTAAGTGTTCCTGTCTTCTTGAAGGAAGCGAACATCACAAACCTTTCCGCGTTGTACTCTGGGCAGTATATGATGTAATGTTCGATATCTCCGCACAAACCACGTAAAGAACATAGCGGAAGATTGAAGTTGATGCAAGGATATTGATATTGATATTGCGAAGATGATGGCTTGCGAAAACACGATTGTCTTTAATTGGTATTCTTGCATTAGCACTATTGTATTACTCAGAAGCGCTGCGAAAAAAAAAAAAAAACATTGACAACGCTGCCTCAGAAAAGAGAACGGATCCGTTCAGCCAGGGTTCCTTCAGGGCAGAGTGGACAACTTTGTTTTCACGTACAGCACTGCGCCACATAAATTCACAACAAAAACACTTGAAGACCTTTTCTCCAATTAAAAAATTGCGAACAAGGTTGTTTTTGCTAGAACCAAGCTTGGAGCAAAGAATTAAGGCCAAAGCCTGGAAGGTGGTGTCCCGTGAGGACATCCGCAGCACGAACCCCGACTATTTGATTGAAAAAACCGAGTACTCTTGCGCACGGCACGTGCTGAGCTTGAGAGGTGGCGCGCTAGCTATCGTGTTCTTCATTAAGAATTTTTGCAGTATACCTGTATGGAGTAGTCTCAATATAGTAACAGGCCATTAGCCACTCATGATTATTTTTGAGCCGAAACAGCAAGCAAGTCATATAGCTGCTGTTCGAATCGATGGATGGGGCATTTTTCTTGCCAGTCACGGGTAACGCTGCTAAGAAATATAAGAGTGCGTATTTACCGAAAATCTTTTCTTTCCTTTATCTCCTGATAACAACAAATTTTATTTTGGATGCATTGTTGTGGAGTCCAAAGCAAGATTGAATGAAGCTACAATCGACGCACAAAAGAAAAGAAAGCGTATTTCGACGAAGGCGTCACTAAAACTGGCTGAAACAAAATAAATGCTAAATTTGAAGCGCAGATACACTGCTATATCGTACCCCCTTTTGCTGGAGTGGGGCTTCACCGATATCTTTTCTTTGTTCTGTTTTTGTGTAGGGCGTTGCTTCCGTAGCCCACGAAAAAATACCACCGTGTATTCCCCCATCTGCTCTATTCATGATGGCTGGCGTTACGGGACTCGGCAGGAGGTCTCAACTGCGCTCCATTTCAATAATGGGATATCTTCTTCATTCCAAATAAAGGTGACTGGGGCATTTGACGCGCCAAAGGTTCACGACGCTCGTAGCGATCAATGGAAAGAATGTCGCCGCTGCCGCCACAGTCGAGACTGGTTCAGCTAAGAAATCATTTCCGGAAAAAAACGCTTGCACAGACACATGTGGGGATGGAGGATGAGACATGTCATGCTAAGCACACACTAGGGCTCAGGTCGTCCAACGGCTATAAGAAGTGGCGATCTTCAACAGGGCTGATTTTTATGACCTCGCTCAGGGAGTCGATTGGGTTTACAACAACTGAAAAGTGTTTGAACAGCTGGCGAAAGGGGAGCAAAAATCCTCCTTTCGAGGCAGAAATGAGGCCCTATGAATATCATATGTTAAAGGTTACAAGTTTACGCGTTTGTTGTTTCAAATGATCAGAGTTTGAACTTTCCCTGTTAAAAATGGGAGCGTGATGCGAGTGCAAAAAGTGAGCAGTTGTGCAAAGCCAGAGCATAATTGTTGAGTTGATACATCACACAGTAAATTACAAATACCTGGATTTTTGCGTTCTATTCACGCCATATGAATGATGCCGCAATTTACGATTAAACGATAACATCGATTACGTGATGTTAACCAGCATGAGTGACAATTTTTGTAAAGGGGGTTTGTGGACTAAAAAGGCATGTATTCTAAATGCAGCCGCTGCGGTTGACCTCTCCACTTGTTAGGCCGTGTTGGAGAACAGAATGCCTTATCCTCTGAGCTGAAGAGCTCTGACATGGTTGTTTATTAAAGTAAAAAATCTGCACCTTTTCTAAGGAGATGAATTACGAGCGGGAAACTCAAAGGTGATCAGTAGCCCTACTTGAACGGCTCAAACCTAAATTGCGCGCCATATCAGACTTGTAGTTCAGCCGGGAAACACACTTCCTATTGTAATGCAACTGAAGGTACTTAGACACCCTATTTTCGAACATGTACTTATTTCGTACAGTCGTTACCCTCAGTCATCATCAACTCCTCGTGCATTACTGAAACCAAAACCATCGCACTGCTTTCTTTCTCCCCAACACTTTTATTTGAAGTTAAAAGCCGCAACCACTAGTCACCCCTGAAAGAGTCCCTAGGTGCAACAGACGTGTAGAGGTAGTCTTTCTGGATATTCGAGTCACATTTGAAAGCTCTCCGTTGAACCTATAATTTAGAAATAATTTAAGAAAATCGCTGCACGCAACCGATCAGGGCGACGCACCTCAGCGCGCGTTCCCTACCCCGATGACGTCAATGGGCAGAAGAGTCTTGAAGCTCGCCCCGTCTGCCCCAGGACGTCGTCGGAGTAAGAGACGCGCGGTGAGGTGTGTCACAATCGGTTGCGAACTACTGCGAGCAGAAAGTTTTCGCCCGACACCCGAATGGCACACTCAACTGTAGTCCTTTGCTACATAGTGTCCAGAGTGATGAGGTGCTAGCATGCCTTAGACGGCAGCTTCATGATTTCTTTTTCTTAAGCGAAATGAAGTGCAATTTCAATTTTCTTCTCTTCTAGTTTCTCAAAGAAGCAGAATGAGCTTTGTCATGCTAAATTTTTTTATCATACATTTACAATTATAGAATTAATACATAAATATATTTTCCCTGTTTACCAACCAAGTGCTCCCAAGTTTCTACCGAGGCACGTCACGCGCCCATGTGCACCGCGAAGAACATGGCTGGGGCGTTGCGCTGTGGACTACCAAGCTGTTGCCCGCTGCTCCTTGTAACCAACTAGCGTATCCTGAATTTAACCCAGGAGGGCATTGGACCTATTCTTGCTTGACGAAAGAAGCCGAGAAAGCCGTCGAGTGCGGCTGCGTCACTGCTGTAGGCTGCGTTATTGTCCTTGTAAATGACACCTTGTAAAGGAAGTCTGCTACGTTTATAGATGCTGAAATTGCCAAGTCGCTGTGGAGTCCAATCAGTGCGATAAGGACAGCATAGCGTTTCATTTCCCCTGTCAACCAGTACGCTTCCATCCACGAAAAACTATCTATGATAAGATGACAGTGTACAAGAACCGGCACGCTAAACAGATGCGGGGACACTGATGGTGCATTTGGCGAAACAGAATAGCATTCTCGAACATTTCAAGCATCAGGTATTGCACGTGAAAATGTTTTTATTCTATGACAGCCTACCAGAGCACGCTAAATTGGTGGTTAAATCAAGAATAGGCTTGTCATCGCGACCCCTGTTACAAAAAAGTCGCCATAGAAATAAATCCCCAGGCCCGCCATTCCCCTGCAAAATAGAAAACTGAGACTCGGAACTCAACGTGAAAATATTTCAACTACTATGCGCATTTAAGGTAGGCATGTCGCTCGACCAGAGTGAAACGGCGAGATTTTGTCTTTTGTGTGCTGAAGCGCAAGACGCAACTTATCAGCTTATTTCTGTTCAGGCCAAAAAATGATTAGTCGAGCTTCATTTTGCCACTCTGGTACCCAAACGATTCTTTATTTCTTCGGCATTTTATTCTCAAATCGCACTCATTAAACCATCAGCACCTACTTCTCCGTAGCATTTTACCGCAAGGATCTCCTCTTATGGCTTGAGCAGCGCCTGCAGTGGAAATATTGTAATCTATTGAACGTTTATTGCTTCCTACAGGTTTATTTTTGATAATTCTTGACTGCACTAATCTAAATTATTCTTGAAAGTACTTGCAGCGGCAGGCTCTTGAGGAAAGATTGTCGATGATATTGAGAGGACAGCTGTTTTCGATGAGGCTTTCTAAGGCGAGCGGCACTTTAGACGTACAGTAGCTCATTGAAAGCATCCGCAGCCCTGAGTAATCAATAATTACCACCTAATAACCTTGATTAGCTCAATTAGCAATTCACTGCACCATTTCATAAAATACATACCCTAGTAAGGAATTAATACCATCACATTGGCACCTGCACCACCGCGACGGTTTCTCCTTTGAGACATCCGAACATAAGGAGCAACAATACACAACACCGCACTTTAGGTTCCATTAGGTCATTAATGATGCGATGACTCTCACTTTCAGCAAGCGCAATGCGCTTCGATTTTCGGACGCTGGGAGATTTCCTGGCACGTGGCGCGGAAGGCGCCTCGTCGTCGTCAAAGTCGCTGCGCTTCCTTGTGCCAGTGATAATTGGTTTTCTCGGCGAGCGACGAAGTTGGAGCCCACAGGCAAGCCCCGGAGGCGAGAAAGCCGGAAGGGCCGCCGCCTGCAGGTGACGCGAGCGCTACAAACACGACAAAGACTCCGTAAGCGTCCACTTACCTCGCGAAAGGCGCGGTATCCGAGCGCGCTTTTGTCGTGCGACGTCTTAGCACAGCGGGAGAAAGAGGCTCCAGTCGGGAGGCTAGTGGCGACCAACGAGGCAGCCTAGCACTGCGCTCTTTGGTTCACGCAATGCAGGAAGTTCGACTACTGTTCAGCAACGTACCTTCCTCAGCGAGCAATTCTAGTCTTTCGTCCTCCCAAGAAGCGCAGTAGACGTTCTCTCCGGGTGGGCAAGATTTGTGCAGGTGTATGGCTTTTATATCTCTTTAACGGGATTTTTTCATATATTCCAAACGTTTTCTTCCGCAGGAACTCATTTGCGCTCCTGGTCGCCTATCTGAAAGAGTGAACGTTCTTCAGGTAAGGGAAGCTTAAATTGCATATCTAGTTAAGCGTGCTCCTCCTTTACGTATTAGTACCAATTTTTTGTTGGAACCTGTAAACACTGCCTTACATTCGTGTTTAAAAAGCGATACAGCCTTGATAGGCTCGTTACCTTGAATTCCTGCTAATGCTGGCATCCGTGAAAGCGCACATTGTGTACTCGAGCACTCTACAGGCCTTTTCTTGCTTCTAAATTCTTCTGTGTTTAAACAAATTCTTATCTATTGTTAATTTAAATCCACCGAAAAATTTACCTTTCATTCCTAAAACGCTTGGCACAGATTGCGCTAGAAATCTGGCATGTATTACGAAAAACAATGGTATTGCATGGTGGCAAAAGCCAATGGGCTTCGGGAGTGAGGTCCGACCCGACTAACTACGATTTATTCTAAACGCAATAAACGTTTTTCGCACTTACTCATCACACACGCCTGCTTGTTGTGAATAGAGGAACGCACCTTGCTTTTTGCGGTGCCGCTGCAACGTCTGTGTTCGCGAACGACTCGGTGTAGATTTCCCAGTGCAAGCTTTGCTTTACGCGTTCAGTAGTCGCTGGACGATGTTACCTGCATCAAGAAGCCTCTGCCATTGCAATTGCTCTACACTCTACTCGCTATTGTTCGATCGCAAACATCAGTCACGCCCTCTGTCAAAGTGAATGTCAGTTAACGAGACTGATGATGATGTAGACAATACTTACAGGCACGTAAATTGCCTTATCGGTGAAACACGAACGAAAATCGGCCGTATTAAAGCTCATACTTTAGGTAGAATGTGTGCCGTCTGACTTCGGACTTAATTAATTTGAGTCTAAATGGACCCTACAACGTTGATTACATTTTAGACATATGAATATACTAGCAAACATTCTATTCGAAAGATGAAAAGCGTAAAAATAGGTTCCAGATAGTGCATAGCTACAGCCATAGCTAGGAGGCGTTTTCATTCGGAGAAAAATTATAGGGCCCGAAAGGAGAAAAAAAATAGTTGCCGTTAAGGAGCACTGGAAGTAACTGCAACGAAATAATTTTGGGCGCGGCTTGTTAGCGGCCTAAATCACCCCGCAGCCAGTGCCGGGATAATTGGGAAAAAAATCTCGCAAATATTTCTAGTTTTCTGCATTTTGTATAGTAGCTAATTATTTTGGGGTAACCCGACTACAAAATAATTATGCACTTGTAGTTAAGTTCGGCACTCTACGACTTTTTAAAGGAGGCTGGTAGAGGATTTCCAGTGGTTTAGATGTTTTTAACATACTAGCCGTATTGTTATCAAGTTATCATGATGATGCTTGCATTGGCGGACCACTGAAAATCATGCCTCATTTTCTTCGGCATATACCTGATTTCCTTGTCCCGGCGGGGTTCTGGCAGGCAAAAGCAGTAAAAGAAAGATTAAGTGAGAGGATGTCTGCCCGAGAGCAGCTATCATATGCTTAAACCGATGAAAATAAACTAACAGGTACTGAAGAAACAAAAATATTAAAATGTGATTTCGAAATGGCACGCAGATTTGAAGAGAAGAATATACACTGTATACATAAAGTACGACTGCAAAACTAAGAGGCTGGCGAGCGCACACGCAACGTTATCTGAGGCCAGCAGACATGAGCGTCCGGTGGTTGGTGCTACGCAAAAAATTAACCTGCACCTATGGGCCTACTAAGTTCTATCAAGCTCCTTATTTTATGTCTCAGTACGATGGCTAGCCAACGAGTTCCAGAACCATTGAAGTCACTGAAGCGTGTAGTGCAAGGCCTTCCAAATTCTGACTGCAATGACATCAACAGATTACTGCTTAATGGGGCTGTTTGAGAAATGATGTGCATTTAAAGTGCACGCATCCGTGAGCAGCTATTTTCATGAACATTTTTTAAGAAACTGAGGTACACTCTGCGACCCTCACTTACTGTGCACTTGAATTGAATCTGTTCCACTAAAGAGTTTAGGTCACAGCCTAATGTCGTCATATGCAAAGCGAGACACACCAGGAAAGAAGGTTCGGCGGTCCAGGCTTCTAAAAACGTTTCTGGTCCACTATTACCTGCAGTCACGCCACCAGTGAAAGCCATGCCTTTCAAAGCTATGCAGAATGTTACAAACCGAAACCTAATGCATAGGCCCCACACATAGGTATAGTGTTGGGCATCTTCACCACTATACATATAAACTGACTGCGTCGAAGCAGCGTTTATTAAGTTTTACTGACGCTGGCAATTTTAGGGGACGGTAGGAGTGCAATTAAAAACGTAAGTTTTTGGCGTTAATTTCGCGATCGGAAAGCGCGACGTGCAGATGTAATTGCTAATTCAGAATTTAGGTTGCTGTTTCGCCACCTGCGCTGTTGACAGTTATGTTCTTCTGTTCGATGGTGTTGACGGCCGCTCATTTTCTACAGGTAGCGACGAAAATGTAGCTTTCAGTCGTGGGGTTCTCACGTCTTCTCAAGGTTTAAAGCAACCGAATGCAGCTGCCGCTATAAGGCCTGTGTCAGAAAGCTGGCTCCAAGGGTGGCCAGGTAAAGGAATGCTAAGAATTTTTCTACCTGTATGCAGACTAGCTGCCACCAATCAGCCTTAGAGTTTGTCACTGATATGCAACAAAATTGCCCATGCATCCGGTGCTTTTGATTGATAGATGTGCGTGTGGTGATTGGTTGGTGGCCTGTCATGTGTAGTTGGTACCACGATTGAGTGAGGATTTTAAGTTAGTATAAATAGAAGTGGTACAGTTATCAGCCGGCAAGGTCTGTCCGGCTAAAGGTGGTCATATGTTTGAACTATGTGATGCGGAATGGTTGAAAAGAGACAGCTATTCCTACCGGCGATGCAGACACATTTAATTGTAACTGCTTAATTACAGGCGACGCGCCGCACTGGCTCAGTGGTTTTGCGCTTTGGATCTTGATCCCGAAGACGGAAGACTAAATTTCGGCCTTGTTGGCCCGCTTTAGGTGTAGGGGAGAGGACACAACGCTGATGTGCTGTACGATGATAGTCCACATTATATAACCCAAAGTAGTGTAAATTAAAGCGGAGCCTTCCAATACGGCGTCTCATTGATCACATTTTGCTTAGGGCCGTTAAACGCCACATACTTTAGCACCAAATATATACTTTCTTTTGCTTAGCGCTAACGTCATGTAGCTCAGTGACCTGATGTCGCCTCCGCTGGCGCAAACAGCGCCTTTCATTCGCAGCGGCACTAAAATCAGTCGGCCTGAAGCACCATGCACTAGAGTATTGCCCCTCTTCCGCTGTCCATTAGACTTCCTTGCAGCATTACGATCTCAAGCATTGCCTATTACGGCATCCTTGACTTTTATATATTTTAGGCACTGGGAAACCTTTGCGCTACAGAACAGAATAATACACTAAGCTTTTCAGCATGTACCGTTGATTTCATCCATTTGCTATCGATAGTATGGAAGACAAAATTCATACGAACGTCGTCATGACGCAACAGTGTTGCTTTTTCTGCACGAAACGTAACTTTTATCTAACACCAGCATGTGGTTCCCGCAACACTGCACTGGCTTCTATGGCAGTGGTGGTAATACTGTTTAAGTAGCATTTCTTATGACACGTTTTGCTCTATGTATAGGTTGAGGCTTTCATTGGTTACTCCCGGGACTTGTCTTATACTTGGTAGTCTACACTTTTATTTGAACGATAGAAACAGTATAAGTAATAAATATTAGATAAAACAGTCGGCAGAGACACTTGAGACTGCTTGCGTGTGAGAAGGCGTAAGCCCGCCCGCTCCATTCCTGAACGCAGTCGCCACACCCTGCCACGTGATGTAACTCGATGCCACAAAGCTGGCAGTTCTGTCTCTGCGCGGCTCTACGTAGTATACCCGCCGCTCTCGTTCTTGTCTGCGCGCTAACTACGTGGAGGCAGTCACCGCAGTACAGTGGCCCGCGCTCAGCTTTGAGGGTATGACGTGATAACTAATGGGTTAATCCCCATATATGTAGAATTAGCATTTCTCTACTTAACAGTCAAAGATACCTGTGAGTCCTTATTCCACTCCTGGCGCAGTGGTGCAGTGGTTAAGTGGTGCGCCACTTTCCTGGGATGGCGGATACTGCCACCTGTGGGACTTACGTGACCCGGGTGTCCCGAGGAAGCTCGCGCGACCAATCATTAAGTTAACCCACCACCTGCCAAATCAGGTTTCATCAGGTCATCTTTTATTGGTACCATCGACACACACACACACACACACACACACACACACACACACACACACACACACACACACACACACACACACACACACACACACACACACACACACACACACACACACGCACGCACGCACACACGCACGCACGCACGCACGCACGCACGCACACACACACACACACACACACACACACACACACACACACACAAACGCGCGCGCGCGCGCACAAACACACACAGACACACACGCGCACACACACAGACACACACACACGCACAAACACAGACACGCACACACAGACACACACACTCACACGCAGACACACACACACACAGACACACACACACGCACACAGACACACGCACATACACACACACACACAGACACACAGACACACACACAGACACACACAGACACACGCACATACACACACACACAGACACACACACACACACAGACACTCACCCACAAACACACAGACACACACACACGCACACAGACACACAGAGACACACACACAGACACACACACAGACACAAACACACACACGCGCGCGCACACACACACACAGACACACACACATACACACACAGACAAACACACACACACACACACACACACACACACACACACACACACACACACACACACACACACAAACACAGAGAGAGAGAGACACACACACAGACACACACACAGACACACACACACACACACACACAAACACGCACGCACTCACGCACAGACACACACAGAGAGACACACACACACGCACACACGCACTTACACACACACACACACACACACACACACACACACACACACACACACACACACACACACACACACACACACACACACACACACACACACACACACACACACACACACACACACACACACACAAACATAGACACACACACACAGAGACACACACACACACACACAAACATAGACACACACACAGACAGACACAGACACACACACACAGACACACACACACACAGACACGCACACGCACGTGTTTTCGCGCAATAGGCAGTAAGGATTACGCCTTAAAAAACCATCTTTACTCGTGGTACTGCTCTGTTCAGCGAATGCAGCAAAGCTCTACTAAACCCTAATGCAGACATCACAAACGCATATATCAGCTTCGTAACGACTAGAATGTTATTTTAAAAAAACACGAGAATGTTTCTGAGGCATTGAAAAGCACAGTGCCATGATGGAATTGTTTACTTGTATGCTGTGGGTATTCTGTTGCTTCCGAATACAATGTGACAAAACCGCTTAGCTACTAAGCTCGGTAGGGAGAGCGATGAGTTCAGTCTTATATGTGCAGTTTGGGGTAAGAGAAGTTGTGAGAAATGCCCATCACTAAAAGAAAAGAAAGATAAGCGGACGTAGGAGACGTCAGACGACCGATATTTTTTCTATCTCCACTAGCGTCAAATGAGACTGTATGCAGCAGCAACCAAAGTTTCACTCTGGCATAGTGCTGACAAGAGGTTAGCAGATGCACGACATAAAAATTGCGAGGATCAATGTGATTAATGTGTCGCAAAGAACACTCTCATGTTGGGCGCCTATTTTGTGCGCGTAGAAACGCGGTGAACACTAACGGACAGTGACTACAGCGTTCCTAGGCCTAAAATAACATTTCAGCGATCTTTCTACCTTTCACATTAAGTGGGCTGAGATGCACTTCCAGGTTACTATTCAGCGGCAAGTAGTAACATAAACAGGAGATCGCAAACGAGAACCATACTGAATGGCAGCGCATGGCTACTTGCTGCCGGGCTGCCTACGCAGCACACAGGAGACGTGCTTCTGGCGAGCCTGAGAAACAGTGCTCCCGACTGCTCGCGCAGCAATCCCTTTGTTCGCGGCGGTGTTTTCCGAACGCAGCGGCAGCGGCGAACGGTCTGACTCCTGAGCAAAACGCGTTTTACTCCACGGCGCCGGCATCGACCAGTCCCGGACGTGACGTCAGTGGGCCGAAGGAAAGGAAATGGCCCGGCTAAAGCGCCGTCGCTGGGGAAAGGGCGACGAAATGAAGAGCCGTGAAAGAGCAACGAGAAGGCAAGCGTAGGGAAGAGAAGGAACCACGAGGGGGCGTGGTGACGGTGGTGCTCCCTTTCTCGGACATCCAACGTCTCCGGGAGCTGGGGTCAGACCGCTGCTTGGAGTGCGTGGAGGAGCCACAACCATCCGGTGCAAGGGACGGCAACGTAGCGCTCGGCCACGCGGAATCAGAGAAATTGCAATGTCTCCCTCGTGCTCGCTTCTCAAGACGTCGGCGGTTACCACAGGAAGGGAGGGTTTTACCGTCGTCGTGCGTGTGACCTGTCTCCTGGTATTGCTGACCGCAGCGGTGGCCGATGTCCACGCAGTTGCACCACCAACAGGTGAGTTTGCATCAGTATTGGACCAGAACTGTGGTCTGGTATACAAAGCTGAGACTCGTGGTCGGCGAACGACAAAGTGAACCAAGTGCTGTGCCTTCTTAATCATGCATTTTTTTTCCTAAAGCCACATTTCACATCATTAATTAGCAGTTGTATCATGAGTGGTCTGCACTGACATGGACGAGTTTATCCGCTGATAGTTATCTGAAACAAAATTTGCCTCTCACGAAGCAATGCCGTGAAGAAAAAAGTCGTACAAAACTTCTTTGCTTTCGCAAAATGCCTGGAAGTAATCGTCGGTGTATATTTATATGCTCCCGCTCATCATAATGCAATGTTGCTTAAAGTATTCTTGTTTCACTGAAAAGGATAGAACACCTTTATGACGACGGGACATTAGAGAACGGCGCAGATGCCACGGAAGTGTCTGTCTTGTTCTTTCATATTCCGCCTCCTTAGCACTGAAACATAATTTTCAGTCGAACAGGAACCAACCAAGCCGCATTAGCCCTTCTGTATTTTTTTATGACTTAAGTCAGTTTGCTGAAACGAAGTTGGCGGGAAGATTCCGAAAGCATCACACAAGAACCGGTGGCAACATAACAGGAAGGAAGAGCTATGATTGCCGATGTTCAAGAATAAATTGACTAATAACAGGGTGAAGTGTAGGACGCTACCCTAAAGCAGCGACGTCATATCGCAGTGGCATAAGAATGTAAAGAGACACCATTCAAGTTGTGTGGACGCCATTAAAATCTCTTTTACGGAGTCGGCAGGTTTTCGTGGCTGTGTTCTTGAACTTCAAAACAAAAAGAATGCAATAACAGTGGTTTGAGTACATCATCCTCATTATCATCATCAGCCTGACAACACCCACTGTAAGGCAAAGGCCACGTTCATGTCTCTCCAATTAACCCTGTCCTTTGCCAGCTGCGGCTACCGCATCCACGCAAACTTCTTAATCTGATCCGCCCACCTAACTTTCTGCTACGCTGCTACGCTTACCTTCTTTTCTAATCCACTCGGTTACCCATTACATTCCGTTACAAAGCAAGAAAATAACTAGTTGTTTCGTCAGTATCTCAATAAGGTTTTAGATGTTTACATTCTCAATGGTGAACTTGCAAAAAATACTAACGGGCAGGTATTGAGCGCACTTGTAATGGGAGAGATAGGTCAACATAAGCGGCCTTAATAGCAGTGAAACAGAATAACAGTACGAATTAATTGCAGTGCTGAGTTTGCAGTAGCTACAGAAAAAAAAAGAAATGGACCTTCAGGAGACCACTACTTACTCAAGGTTTGTCAGGCTGAAGCTTGTGGAAGTCTCCGGGGGGAACTGCCGATCCATGAATGATGACTGTATGCTTCATACGATATAAATAATATCCACGGTTTTTCTTTAAAAAAGCGTGAAAAGTTTGTAAACGACAGCTTAACTTGAGTACCGTGCCACACGCAGTCGACGGCAACCAGATCAGCAGCCGACCATCCCAGCGTTAAGCCGGTACAGCCACACGTCCGGGCTCACACACCGAGTCACACATGCACACACGGGATATAAAAGGATAATGTATAATCGTTTCAAAACTGAGTTCATTAGAAATTTTCTTACACGAGTCTTCTTATACTCTGTTACCAAAGGGTGGAGGCAGGTGCCGGGGCAGGTGTGGTGTACAATTCTAAGTAACGTACATCAACGGTACCAGATCTCAGCCAACAGCCTGGTTTTTAATCGTACGGTGCATAAATCAGCGGCACAGATCACTCTATTAGAATCATATTAGTAGCTGATTTCACCCAGTGCAGAAGCTGATACCCTCCTGCCACTAATGTTTCGGTGAATAGGCGGCGTATAAAATAATGAAAATCAAGGAAGGTTTGCTGTGTGTCCAGTCCGCCAAGAAAAAGTTCACGCCTCAGAGGCGTGTCCACAAAGAGAGTGGCATCTCGATGTGTACGCAAGGTTTTATATAGTGCTAGGTCGGCAAGTAATTAATTAGTATGATTACACCTGCAAAACCATTGATTGGGATTATTTGCTTCTCACAGGCATACCAGGCCTTGAATCCAGTGCCACTAAAAGCAGATGTGTTTGAGATAACTTTTAGCAAAGAATGAAAACCTGTAAAAAGAAGTATATTCCACTTGGGAAAAATTGCTTCATAATAGTATTTTATAAACGAAGATCATAACGCTTAAATACTTTTTGCTGTTCTAACGTGCTTTTATTTTCTATTTCGACATTGTAATCTTGCTGCCCTTTTTATGAGTTGTGTAAATCAAGGATCTATGTATCTGTACGCGTAATTATATTTTACTATAGTGATTTTCTAATGTGTTTTTTATACTTTGATAATATTCTTTATCCTGATGATTTTCGTCATGCCCTTCAGCAGTGTTGCACAGCCGAATATCCCTGTCAAGTGGGCCAACACTAGCTTCAGCTATTGGCCTACATTTGTATTCATGTTTGCGCGCTTTTATTGAAATGAATGAAAGAATGAATGCATTAATGAGTGGTTTATTGTTTTACCGGGGTTTAACGTCTCAAAGTGACTAAGGCTATGAGAGACGCCGTAGTGAAGGGCTCTGGAAATTTCGACCACCTGGGGTTCTTTAACGAGCACTGACATCGCACAGTACATGGGCCTCTAGAATTTCGCCTCCATCGAAATTCGGCAGCCGCGGCTGGGATCGAACCCGCCTTTTTCGGGTCAGCAGCTGAGCGCCATAACCACTGAGCCACTGCGGCGGATAAATGGAATAATAGATAATCACTGCATATTAGCCGTTTATGAAATGCACCATCCCTGTGTGACTCTCATTTATCACGAAGACGCCTCGTTTGATGGAACTCAAATAGTTGAATATTCTTCAACGGGCTTATCAAATCGACTCTATAATCACTGCAGCGGGTCGCCTTATACACCTAGATTTTAGTAACATTCAAGGGTACATGAACGCATGTGCGCTGGCTACATACGCGCTGGCGCCTTATTCTTTTCGCAGACTGAAACATCGATTTTCCGGGAACTGATAATGTTCAGAAGCAGAAGGCCTGCTACGGGTCTAAAAGTTCGTGACGGAAAGGCATGCGTGCACTGATTTCGAAACAAAAATTCAACTTCTTCTTATATTCTTTATACTGCCGGTGACGTGCTCAGTATTTAGGGAGATAAATAAAAAAGATTCATGCTTAAGCGTTATATCTTTCTAATTTATATTCGTGCGGACTATTCGCATACTGAACTACAAACACTAGCTGCGCCAGTGCCCTCTGCATATGCGAATACAACTTGTAAATCGGTTTCTCATGTAAAATTTTAGTAGTTACACGCCATGGAGCAAAAAAGAGCTTGACTAAACGGTTAATGTCTACCTAATACCAGAGCTTCTTTCAATCTTCGATTCCCTCGCCAGATTCTCTCGGCGAAGCTCCAAGTATGGTGCAGCATATGAAAGCGTGCCTTTTCGTATACACTCGCCCTCCATTACGCTGAACAAAATGAGGGTGCCGAAGAGCGATGCTTGAATTATATTCAGTGCGCGTTCATGCAGCCATCGTTTTGGCACATTGCACCTTTGTAGTTTTCGCTCGCTTTCAAATGAGAAGCTAAAGGCGCCCCTTCTCGGCTCTTTGTCGCGTTGTTGGCAGCCCTGAGCAGCTTCACAGGTTAAGAAGCAGCGAGCAGAAGATCTGGCGACTCTGCACCACGCGACATCATTGTTCGACTATAGAAATTAAAGCTTACTATGCTATCATTGTTCGACTACAGGAATTAAAGCTTACTATGCTACCTCCTACGCGTAGTCATTTCTCAACGCTTCTAATAAAAACCACTAGCCTATCGTATTATACAAACCAGACAACGCCCGGACCGCAATCGCATATGACAGAGTGAAGGGAAGAGAAACTTTATTTGCACCAAATCACTCGCGCGCCGACTGTGCGCCGGCCAATCACACACCAGGGGCCGTATTTTGTAAAGTTTTGCTTTGTTTATTTCGTATCTCTAATGAGTATGCGTCCTGCGTCAACGGGAAGCCGGGGCCGATGATTGAGGATCAAAGCGAAGGAAAAATGTTTTGGTGCAGTCCGGGCACCGCCTGGGTGGCACGAACGCTGGAACGCATGCGGGCTGCGCAATCTTTGTTGCCCCGCATTACCACCACTCTTTATGGTGAACATACGTCTATCCCTGTAACAAATACCGTGAAGAGGGCACAGCTTCGAAACCCGCTGGAAACCAGAATTTACTTGGGTGAATTTAATTTTCGGGAGTTTTCTATTCGTGCCGATGGACGAACGGAACGAAATTGCGAGTAAACGAGTAAGCGAAGATTTGAGCGGAAATGAACTTTAGAACCAAAAGAAGAATTACTTAAATAATAATATTAGCTACCACACTATGTTGCAACCATTTAAGGAACGGTAGAAGCATCAGGCTTACCTATTCTTCATTGGCCTTGAGAGGCAGCGCCTCGCAGGGAGAGAAAAAGCCCACAAAATGCAAAACAATACAAAATGTTTCATGATCTGTATTTAAACAAACAAGAAAAAAAGAACAAGACAAGCAGGCTCTACACGACACAAAATAACAAAATAGAAGTGCTGCAACTTTCACATGCTACAATCATAACAGCTGGAGATTTTCTAGTAATTTCTAAATAAAACAATGAATACCTCGCCTAAAAACACGTAATTACGTATGATGGCAAGTGACGCAAGCATAAACCATAAGTTCGAACGACTTCGAAACTGCTGCAAAGATTAGAAAAGAAAGTAGTTAGAGCCCCATATTTCTGAACATTTGTGTGCACAAGTTTCACTTTTGTTTTCACGTCAGAGACTGGATGGCAACTTATTAAAACAATACATAGTAACCGCGGCTTCTTTACACGTAACGCGGGGTGCACCATGGCACGCAGAAACGAAGTTCAGGTTTTAGGGTGCGAGTTGGAACACGCTTCCTTTTGGCAGTTTTTTTTTTCTACGAGTAGTCACTTAAAACAACAGCTCCAATTAGAAGGGATTCAAAACTCGGTATTCCTAATGTCTTGACGAGATTGTTGCCTGCAGAGGGCGCTACTACGCTAGTCATATGCACTGTTCTAAGTTAGGGCGAATAAAATAGAATTGACCGTTTTTCCAACGATCTGCGCAAGTGCGAAATATGACAATGCCGTACCGCAGTATGCAAAAACATAACGCATTAACATGTAGCTTTCCTGCTGATAAATATAATTAATGATATTATGAAGCCACGCGTAGGTTTTTGCAAAAAACCGCTGGCAAATATGCGCTCTGATATTTCACGGAAAACGTATTTTTGATGATGACGATGCATTTTGATGGCGCAAGAGCGTCTATCGGCAAGGAGCCCTGTGGCACAAGGTATTTTTCGACTTCTCAGGGTGGAGTCAAAGACCCATTTCCCAAGCATTTCACTCTAAAGAAGCCGAGCACCAGGCCAGGGGAAAGATTGTACCCATTGTATCACCGGTGGGTACCAGGGGGTACTGGGGATCGAACCCCGCACCTCCCGCATGCGAGCCGATGCTCAACCACTTGGCCAGCGCTGCGGTTATCTTTGACAGGATTACAAATGCATGGGGAGGGACAAGATATGTATAAAAAAAAGGGTGATCAAGCGAAATTTTTAAAGGAATGTGAAAGCATATAAGCAGTGTTTTATATACATTAACGCTAAATAAATTCGCCGAAAACCAATCAATAGCCCATGGCATCTATAGCATTTTCTAATTTAGATATGGCCAGTAAAAAACGCTGGCGTAGCATGCCAGGCCGACAACCAGGCAGACCTCTCCTGTTCTATTAAAATCCCTCCTCCTCCTTGTGCAGAAAAAAAATGAGTTGCGTGAGCTGTAATAACATTGTTATCGATGTACTCAAAAAGAGAGATAGAGAGTATCAGGTGGGGGGGTAGAGGCCTCCTCTGTCCTGATGACGGGGCGGACTGTCGCTGGGCGCGGGGGCTGGTCGCGTGGGGGGAGCGCAGCTGCTGCAGTCCATTTTTTTCTTGACCAACGCGAGCCAATTAATTATCCTCTATTTTTTTCGGTGCCTGCTCTAAGGCTGCGGAAGCGCGTCTGACTCTACCGTGTTCCTCCGCGGGGCGGCGCTACCAGGCCTGGGTGGATGGGCGTGCGCGGGAGGGTTCGAGTAGCTGCGGCCGGCAGCATGGGCTTCGGTGGCCGCATACTAAACATGTGCCGTGCATGTTTCGTAAAGGACCAACTCGTCCTAAGCCAAGTTTTGGCGACGACAAAGAGCAACTCTTTTTTCTTTCATACCTCTTAGTCCGGAAAATAGACGCCACTCAATTGTGATTCAGTAAGTAAGCAGCGCTGAGTGCCTCGACACCAAATTTTTGCTTGTGTGTTTTCTTGTTTCAATTTTTCGCATTGGTTCTCTCGAATTCAATCTTGTGCTCACAAGCCTCCCAGTGTTCTGACCTGTACTTGAACAGGGAACGTAGCGCAGTGGCACAAACTAGCTGATTGACTTCGAGTGAACATGCATTGCGCTCACCGCCGAGAAATCAACACATCACTGCCAATGCCACCACAAAACAAACGCCACTCTGCCTTATGTCCGAAGTCTGAGCGAAAGCATCTCCCAAATCCTGAGAAAAGGGGATCTTTAGGTTGCGCACAAGGCTACAAACACGGCTGAGCTTCGCTACGTGTTCCAAAAATCGGCCACAGCGAGTACGAGCCCAAGGCATTATCCACAAATTTCCCTGCGCCGGCTGCGACACAAGCTGAACCGAAATTCTAAGAGAAAGTATTCGGCAACAAAGAAACGACGTCAGCAACTAGGCATGAAAGCGCTAAATTCCGAAGTCTCAAACCACAGAGCCAGCTTCGACGAAACTAGCATAGTGGGAACCGAAACAAATTAACGAAAACGCTCTTAGTCGAAATCTGACACACTCAAACGACCCCGAACCACATCAACAGCACCAAGGGGAACCTCCTCCATCTATAAGAACAAGAAGTTTGCTCCGCGGCAGCTGCGCAAAGAAGAAAAGTGGCCTTTGACCATCAACATACAGCCCACAATGGGACTCACAGCCTTAACGTTAACCAGGAAGCGTATCAAGCACTTGTGATGACAACGAAATCAAGCGTGAAATGCGTCAAGTACGTAATTGAAGATGAAAGTTTTTACCCGCCGCGGTGGCTCAGTGGTTAGGGCGCTCAACTACTGATCCGGAGTTCCCGGGTTTGAACCCGACCGCGGCGGCTGCGTTTTTATGGAGGAAAAACACTAAGGCGCCCGTGTCCTGTGCGATGTCAGTGCACATTAAAGATCCCCAGGTGGTCGAAATTATTCCGGAGCCCTCCACTACGGCACCTCTTTTTCCTTTCCTCTTTCACTCCCTCTTTTATCCCGTCCCTTACGGCGTGGTTCAGGTGTCCAACGATATATGAGACAGATACTGCGCCATTTCCTTTCCCCAAAATACCAATTATTATTAATTATTAACAGGCTAATAATGGATAAAAATATTGAACAGCATTTGACTTGAAAGAGATTCGTGGGGAGCACCAGCTGTAATTTCAGAAAAATTTCTGTCAACTACACCTAATGTCGCAGACAGGCGACGGTCAAGTAAAAAGTTGCTTAGCAACGAGAAGACCGCACTATGAAGCCCCAAAGTTGACAACTTGCTTATTGAAAGCTATTGTTTACACTAGCGAAAGTTCCCCTATGTCGGGAAACAGAGCACAAGCAACCTCAATGTGATAAAAAAGGTATTTATAAGTAGGAGAAATCGCCGATTAGTGCCTCAGTGACTTTTCACTTAATAAAACTGTATTGACAAGGGGCCTAATATCATGACTGTCAGGAAAACTGGTCGCAGTTCGAAGCTGGTGTGCTTCCTAAATGAGCCAGACACGAAATTATTGATTTCTCGAATTAACTATAATCTTGGGGTGTAGGTCTCAATGTATATGAGTTTGATGGGGCCCTGAACAGCATGTAAAATATTTCCTGCAATAATTGCCCATAACCGCAGTTTTTAGATGGAAAACTTGACGCATTGTTTTAAATCTTCCAGCACACCGGCAACGTCATGCAAGAAACAATGATGAATTTCATTTAGAGCGAGCGTACTGAAATAATGAAAGCCCATTTAGCTAAAGACAAAAATGCATGTTCATGACAGCGTGAGATTGGAGCTAAGCGTCATTAGATTGGAACCCGGGAGAAAAATCAATCAATGGCAAAGGCGGCAAGGCGTGCAATTTCGCAGCTCCGTATATAACGCAATAAAAGGACCATCGGAGGCAATTCCATTGTTCGTCACAGTCGTTACCTCGCTCATACCCGGCTGAACCCGGCGCTACCCGGGCGGCTGGGAGAGTTGTGTCCTTTTGTTTTCACTGAACGGAAGTAGTACAGTATTTGAGCGCGCTGTCTTCATGACGGCTAGACTTTCGTTCTCTTTTTACCGCTGCGAAAAACCGCTGCGTTAGATTAGCGCCCTTACACACGTTACTCTCTTTTGCTTGCCCCAACTATGCGTTCTCCAGCGCTGTCATCGAAGTTGAAGCTTCCTCCATCCGGGCAACCTGTCGGCCGGCCGGTCGCGCTCCAACGTGGCCTTTAAAAACGCGATCCATTGTTTGGCTAGCGCCCAGTGTCGTCCAGCGCAGTTACCGGGCATTTCTGTCTTTTATGCGCTATTTGAAAACGCTTTGCGCTGTTCCTGTTTCAGATGAAAGGCTTAAAGCGAACTCGTTTCTCCCGCTAAGCGTCTCCTTTTTCTCTGCGGTTTAGTTTCTGCCGTAGTTGAAATGTCTTGTCAACCGTGAATCAGGGTTCGGCCTCGGAAATCGTAGAGAGTAGACGGGGCAGACTGAAGTGTTTATTACACTCAGTGTAGAGTGTAGTGTCCGTGAAGAGGGCGGGAAAATGTAGCAGTCCAAATAATGTGATTGGAATGTCATTGAATGGTGCGACAAGTACAATATAGTTCACTTCTTGCTTTAGCCCTGCATTTCGCGGGCCAGTAAGACTCAGTTCCTTGCACTCGTATTTCCAGTGTTCTATTCATAATTTTATTTTTCGCGCTTTTTCCCAATGGATTCGGCTTTTTGTAAAAAGAAGCAACCGGCCCCTACCACACGCAGACGCTCGAAAGAACAAGAAATAATCAAGAAATAGTGCTAGTTGCTGGCCTAGTCATTAGGTAGTGCTGAAGCCGTAGGAGCAGAAAATCCGATCCATTCAGTTATCCTGGTGTGGGGTCTTTTTTATTACCAGGCTTTTGACCTTTACATTCCTATTTAATAAAATACGGTGCGGCTAGGCCTTGTTTTTAAGGCCCATACATATCAACGGTTCACGCGGACATGTATTGGCTGTGTCGTCGAAAAATATATTGAAAATTTTTGGTAAGTTCAGATAGAAAGGTTTCGTTTTCGTTTTCATTTCATCGAGCAGTGCATTTTTTTGTGGCAGTTTTAGTACTTTACCTGCCATGTTTTACTTCCAAATTTATTTCTTTTGAGTTCTGCTGAAGTACTGGAGACTCCATTTTGCATGTCTCTTTTTACTAAAAACCAGTGGTGCAAACTAATGGTCAGAATGTTTGGAAGTAATATTCCCATTATGCATTATGAGTGCTAATCAAGTTGACACTAAAAAACTGGAATGCTCTAACATGAGCTTAGTGCGTAAATAATGTTGCAATCAGGAAGATATTCTGTCTGGTCGCTTAACGTCAAAATCTACTACAAGTACCCATCAGTGCCAATATCTAGAGGAAGGCACACTAATCCTAAGCAAAGCTTTGGCGTTGTTCGTTAAAAATTGCTCGTCGTGAATATACTGTGGCTTTGTGTCCGATCTTGAGCCACAGCGTCGCGATGCTACATTGTTGGTAGCTTTATTTTCAAAGCTTTCCTTACAGAGACATTCATTCTTTAGGGAAACATCACAGGAGATCCTGAAGATTCAGTGTTAGCTTCGCGTTTCTTTTTGTTACCGTTTTGCAGAAAATCCAGCGTCGTCGGAAGTGTCGTCGCCGTCGTTAGTGATGTTGTGAAGTCCTGCAAGTAATACATCAGGAGAAAGTTTACGATAACAGCGACAGCTGAAATGCTGAATGTTCGGAAACGCCGGACCTCGAAAATAAGAAGAAACAATGTTGAGCAAACAATGATATATCAAGTACCTGCCACCGTAAACAAATCTGAACTAAAGACTGAATTTTCAATCCACATCAAATACATTCAAACGCCAAGTTAAGGAGGTGCTGTCCTCTGGATTGACTGTTTAATTAACAATGTTTGTCTTTCGAGTTTTCCTACTGTTTTCACCAAAAAACAAAAACAAAATAAAAATTCTCTAACATGCAAAATGACCTCATGCATCTCGCCTTTGGCTTCTGTTATTGTGTTCATACGTGTTGTGTTGATCAGTGCAAAGCAGTTTTTCATGTGGTGTGGTGCAGGTTTACCTTGTGAAATGCGCATGTAATTTTTGGATAGCGTCATGCAGTGTATGATCTCCGGCTGCGTGTGCTATTGATTTATTAAGTTCATATCACACTGAGCCAGTACTGAATATCGCGTCTTTGTTTCATGCATGATTCCAGGAAGCACTTATCTTTTCCTGTTTCTGCTATCTGTTAAATGTTAGTAACAGTACTGCTACGAACTGCGTAGGATCAGGGGCCTCGTCAGACATGAACGGCCTTTAGCTTTTTTTCCTGCATCAGGCTCTGCGTATTGTCTGTTGCTGAAAATAAATAAATAAATAAATGGGGCACCTGCCATCTGGGTCAAATGACCTTGTGACGTCATGAAAACCAGCCCACAGGAGTGCGAGCAAGCTTCCCACAGTCGCTGGTGTGTGTTAAATTAATGATCTGTCGCGAGAGGCTCCTCGGGAAGACCAACCTGGGTCCCATAAGCCCTATAGAGGTGGCTGGGGTTGAAATAGCCATCAGCCGGGGCAGTGGTGCCTCGCTAAACCGCTGCACCACTCCACAAGGAGTGGCACGCGGACTCTGTGATCTAGGAATCTAAAGTAGAGAATTAACAAGTCTGCATATATGGCTATTAACCCTTTAATGCTATCGGGTCATACCTTTAAGGCAGAACTTTAGCGTCTCCACCTGTTTCTTTTTTGCACTTCTAACTAGCATTTACAGTGCTATCATGAACTCATCATCTTTGGTCTCACGCGTCAAAAACTTTAAAGCGACACACCAAATTAAGAAATATAACGTCTTGCATTCGGATACATTTGAGCTCTCCCACTGATGCGCAGGACAGGGGTATTACCTTAAGCTTTTAAGTGTGCATGGGAAGAGATTTGACAGCGAAAGGACGCAGCCCGCGACACCCGTGAAAAGAAGGTGAAGGAAAGGCGACGAGGCAACCCGGTACAAGAAACCGGCTTGCTAGCCGGCAAGGTGTAGAGGGGACGAGAAGGTTGGAGGTTGCGGAGGAAAGGAAGATAAAAGGAAAATGAAGTCCGCCAGTAATAAGCTTTCGGCAAACACAGTCGATCGTGAAGGTCCGACGCTATCAAATAAACGGAGTTCTGCCTGGGAGGACTCCACCACCGACGATCCCTGCGGTCACTGTTCTAGAATATTCATGTCCGTCAGAGTGGATGGATCAAGGCGCTCTAGAGCACGGCACAGAGACAGCCTTTCGGCACTGCTTGCCGGAACGGCGTATAGTCATAGGCGATGAATCTCGTGTTTTGCCGAATATGAAAGAATAACTCACACAGGTGTTTTTTTTTTCATCCACTTCTTGTTCCTAATAACTGCTATGCTCGGTTTTTTTGCGTTCAAAGCAGGCAGTTAGACTAATCTGAAAACAAGCTTAAAGACTGTCTCCTACATCGTTTTTGAAGTTATAAATTGCTAAACAAATAAGCAAAAATTAAACCATTATCTGTCATTTACAAGTGCACATGGAATGCTGGCAGCAGGTGAAATGAGCCAGCTGATGAATACTTCACTTCCACTGCCATTTTTGTTTCATTTATTATTACATAATGCATTGTCACCCAAGGTTATGGCAGCAGAATATAACAAATGCACAAGATCAGTCCTTATTCCTATATGTACCTTAAATAAATGTCTCCGCCTTCTTGATGTTTGCATATCAATGTTGATATTTACTGTTAGCTTACGTTGCTTCAAGCAAAGTTTACGTATACGAAGTTCGTTGACTGCATTTTCTTGTCTTCGAAATCACTAGCGGAGAGCAGGCTATTTCACGTGCCTCCTTATAAGAGCAGGCACTTGGCTAGGCTGTGGATGGAACCCGTTGATATTTCCTGCTTTTACTGCTACCTCAATATCAACTTCCTCTCCTCCTCGCTTCTGTCAGTACTGTAAAAAAGCATTTGTAGTTAGTCTCTCACTTATTTCATTGTTTTTTACATGCATATTGCTTATTTCGGGAATATTTTTAGCTTATTCCTCTCTCCCTTTATGCGGCCTGGTAATACTATACTATGCCTGTCCAGAAATTTATTTTATTTTGCAGATTTCGAATACATCTTGTTGCTAATTTCATGTTTGCAAAATGGAATACTTTTTCCCGTTACTGGGATAGTTTATATATATATATATATATATATATATATATATATATATATATATATATATATATATATATATATATATATATATATATATATATATATATATATATATATATATATATATATATATATATATATATAGGCTCTGACAGGAGCTGACGCACATATGCTCGAGTGTTTCCTTCCCAGAGAGGACAACCGACCCCAAGATGGACCATGAGTGTCGATGCTCTCCTACATTCTAGTCATGTCGCATAAAACTAAAATGAAATGCTTAGAATAGTTATTGAAACGGCTATCCTTGCCCTTATATGGACTCCTGTTTCATCACCGCATACTTATTTTTGTTCCTTCGTTGTTTCTAGGTCGGCCTACATCTCACGGTGTACATCGGCAGAGCAGTAATAATCTCGTGACTTGTGGAAGGTGATTCACATTTATTGGAGGTCCCGGTTGCCACATATGGCGAGCCGGCGGAGCAGGCTGTCGACGTTGCTGGCCAGGCCGGTTGCCGAAAGCGTTCTATTCTGCGCGAGCCAGGTCGCGCTGCCAGCTTCATTTTCATCAAAGCGGCTGGCGATGCCAGCGCCGCTACAGGGGCTCCCGCCCTAGCGCGATGCGCGATAAAGCAAAAAATTAAAACGGTATGTGCAAGTTTCTACAGGTTGGTCAAGTTCAGGGCACAGCTAGGTTCGTGGAGGCCGCCGGGCTGGGAAGGCAAACTCAGGCGGTCGAGACTGGCTGCTTCGCAGAGGACGAGGGGAGCCAAAAGATGATGACATAAAGAACAGGCGGGAGAAGTCGCGAAATTGGAGACGAGCTAGGCGTTCTCCAGTAGTAAGGTCGACTGGTGGCGCCGGCAGGTGGGTGGAAGTTGGCCGGGAAGTGTTTTTACAGGAAATGCAGCCGCGTGGTATGTACGAGAGATATGCGATGGGTGCTGGCCCAGTCGGTGCGGATGAAGGTAAGGCGTGGGGAAGCCACAGCCGTAGAAGTGAAGGAGATGCCTCAGCCGCTGGCGATGGCGAAACGAGGGCGGCTGGCACGGGACTTGAGGTCTGTTGCGTGGGGCACGGGTTGCCTTGTTGGGAAGTGGTCTAAACGGGCGACAGGGTGGACCTGCTGTCTGTAAATGAGAGCGCATTGTGGCGTTTGGACCGCTTGCTGGGAACAGAGGGCACAAGTCCGGGACGTAGGGGTCGGAATTGAAAGGAAGCGGTAGTACTGAGTCCATTGGCGGTGCTGGATGGGGCACGCTATAATGTGTCGCAAGTATGCCACCACTTTCGGAGGCTGCCTCGTCTGTCTCAGAGGCACAGGTACTTATGAAGGCATCATTTGGGCAGGGATCCGTGGCATACGTTTCGGGTGGCGCGTTAGGCGCGACAAGGCCCTGGGGTGGCGTGCATGCGTGCCTCGCGGCAGGAAGGGCAATTGGGCTCACTGTGGTTGGGCATGAGGTAGCAGGCGAACATGGGACTAGAAGCGAGTTGGGGCCTGGGTCCAGGAAGGGTTCTTCTGGTGATGGTCCAAGGGCAGGTGCCACGGTTGGCAAGCATGGCTGGGCAGGAGGCGCTGTGGGACGGGAGATCACAGGTGGATGGCCGTCCGTAGGGGCCGGTGGAGTAAACTTGGGAGAGACTGGGGTGTTGCATGAGGCAGCTGGTTGAGAAGGTTGGCAAGAGACCGTCGCGTGCTCGCGTGGCACTTGCCGAACCGTGGGCGGGGGCACATTTGATGGCGGCGATAAAGGACAGACCGGTGCGGGGGGCGTCTTCGGTGGAGTAGCTGCCAGAGGGAAAACCGAAGCAGCTCGGCCAGGGGTGGTGAGTCGAGTGGCGCCGCAGCATCTGAGTCGAGAACAGGAGCGCAGACAGTTGGCGGGAGCTTCAAGCCAAAGTACGCCGTTAGGCCCTTCTTCAAATCAGCGTAAATGTCGGGGCCAGGAAGGGGCAACCGCAGCTTTGCCAGGAGATTGGGTGGGAGTTCGCTGCTGGCGTGCTGATAGCGCAGCAGCTGGCTGGACACGTTGTTGACATGAAAGTGCGAGTCCAGCAGCGCCAGCCACAAAACGGGGCCCCTGGCATAAAACGCAGGCAGGCTAGGCAGCCGAGGAAGGAAGGAGCGCTGATACGGCTGAAGGAGCTCACCGGATGTGATGGTAGGCGCGAACATGGCGGCGAGAAGCGGCCGGAACCGGGTGCGAACAGCGGGAATGCAGCGGCAACGCCAAGTGGAGGCATAGGATGGGCAGGAGCGCAGAGCCGGTAGGAGCGGCGTTGCGTGAGTCGAAGCTGTCGGGCCACCAGATGTGGAAGGTGATCCACATTTATTGGACGTCCCCGTAGCCGCGGATGGTGAGCCGGCGGAGCGGACTGTTGGCGTTGCTGACTAGGCCAGTTGCCGAAAGCGTTCAATTCTGCGCGAGCCAGGTCGCGCTCCCAGTTTCCTTCAGCGCTGCTGACGATTCCAGCGCCGCTACTGACTCATTTGAACGCTTCGTTTCTGTCTCCAGCGTTATTACCTTATCTCCTTATGCTCGTAATATACAGTGTGTGCCTAGGCTACACTAACAATCGTTCACAGAATAATGGATATCAGTGTATTGCATATTGTGTACTGTATATTGCATACTCTAATCATTATACTCTGCGTCATGATTGGAGTAGACGCTCACAAATATAGCTATTTATCATCTCATTCTAAGCCCATATTCGGTGCTCTGGCCGCGTGCATTTTACGACCTACGCTGGTCTCGGTTTATGTTACTACTGGCACAGTGATGATTTATGTTGGTTGACCGTGTTAAAAGCGTAAATTTTCTAAATTCCACTAACTTGGACAGAAGCGGCCTTCTGGAAGGCAGTGGACCATTACCTGGTAATAGAGCACTCAACTGTTTCCAGCATGAAGTTATGGAGTGAAAATAAAAGTTTAGAATTTCGCTGCGAAGTCTGCTTAAGAGGGGAAATGCAAAAGCCTTTCCCAGTCCTCTCTTTGTCCCACGATTTGGCTTTTTTTATTTTTGATTTTACTTTTATTTTGTATTTGTTTCCCTGGTTAAATATTATATTTTTATTTCTTATTTGTAATTTTTAATTTAATTTTTATTTTTATTTGTGTCCCTTGATTTTCTTTTTGATTTTCATTTTTATTTTCGTTTTGCTTTTTGTTACATTACATAAATGCTAATTATAAACTGTTGATTGACAGTTCGTTGGGGTAACCGTCGACAAACTTCCGTCTACCTTCCATCCACGCCACTCATCCAAGGATGCCTTACGCCTTGAAAGATGTTTACGTCAGTTTGTGGTATTGTATTCTGTAGTTATGTTTGTATAAACTAGGTGGCGCTAGGCATGCGCCCTATCTGGTCAGCTGACTCGCACATCTGTATATATATTCATCATTGAACTGGAATAAAAGGGAGTTGGTCGAAGAGGTACGTGGCGGGTGCTTGACGTGGTGGTGCTCCGGCTGCTCCGGGCAGTCGGACCGGGCAGTTCCCCAACGGTACGGGATACAACAGTTGGCGACGAGTGGTGAAGTAACCGAACGCGGAAGCAATGAGCCTGCATCAACCGCCCGAGTTCCTGCCGACGCCCGGGAAGCCCGCCATTCCTTGGACGCAGTGGCACCGCCTTTTCAAGAACTATCTCCTGGCGTCCGGGAGCGACGCTCACCCACCTGCGCGCCGTAAAGCTTTGCTGCTACACTGTTTGGGTGTGGAAGGCCAACGCTTGTACTACGCGTTGCCGGAGGAGAAATCGTCGACGCCGCCTACAGAAGGAAAGGAAGGAAGCGGTACGAGCGACGAGTACGATGCAGCGGTGGCTACGTTGGACGCTTACTTCACTTCTAAAACGAACGTCGTCGTGGAGCGGCATCGGTTCGGACAACGCACCCAACTGCCCGGGGAGACTGCAACAGCGTTCGTCACGGCGTTGCGTGAGCTGGCATTAAGTTGCGACTTCGGTAAGCAGGCTGACGATTTTATTCGTGACCAACTTGTAGCGGAAACGTGCAACCCTGTTCTTCGGGAACGCTTACTGCTTGAAGGCACTTCGCTCACTCTTGAACGCGCACTGGCTATTGCAAACAGTATCGAAGAAGCCACGAAATACTCACTTCAGCTGCAGTCATCGGCTGCGAGCGTTCAAAAGGTCGAAAAACATCGGATGCCATGCCGCTCAGAAACGCAGTTACCGCGTTCGCAGCAGCCGAAGTTCTGTTTCCGTTGCGGGTCTTCAGGGCATCTTGCAGATTCCAAGACATGCAAGGCGCGGGGTAAAACTTGCAGCAAATGTGGCAAACGAGGACATTTTCAGCGTGTCTGTAGAAGCGGCATGCCTGACGAAAGGGCCCTTGCTGTCCGAGAAGTCGACACCTGCAGTGCATCCGGCGATCTCAACGTGTTGCTTCTCGACCGGCAGTGCAAAGGAGGGATACACACAGAAGTCTTCGTACAAGATGTTCCTATACGTTTCCTCGTAGACACGGGTTCTGCTGTCTCCATTCTGTCGAACGCCACGTATTCAAGGTTGAAACGTTTCCCTTTGCAGCCAACATCAGCGTCACTCTACGATTTCTCTCGCCGCAGAATAACCATCGAGGGGTGTTTCACGAAGCCAGTCATCTTCCAGGATCGGCAGGCCGACATTCTCTTCTACGTCGTCAAGGACGGTACTGACATTCTCGGCATCGACGCTGTCGAAACGCTGCGTCTGCAAATCAACGGTACGTCATTGCAATGCACCCATATTACGCAAGCGCCAGAAGGCCTTGACCGTGAACTGTTTTGCCAGTTTCCGCACTTGTTTGATGGCAAGTTAGGGCTTGCAACAAATTTTGTCCATAAGGTCAAGATAAGAGAAGGAATCACGCCTGTTGTTGCTAAGTTGCGGCGTTTGCCATTTTCAATGCGAGACCGAGTACGCGAAGATCTGCAGCGCCTTGAGCAAGAAGATGTCATAGAAAAGATTGACACGTCTGAATGGGTGTCTCCAATCGTAGTAGTAGCAAAGAAAAACGGCAAGATAAGAATTTGTGTCGATCTGCGCGAACCAAACAAAGCGATTGTCGTTGACAAATTTCCACTGCCGCACACGGAAGAAATATTGCACAAACTTCATGGCGCAAATTACTTTTCAAAGATTGATTTAGCAGCTGCATATCACCAAGTTCTGCTAAGCCCTGAAAGCAGGGAACTGACTACCTTCATAACCGATAGTGGACTGTACAGATTCAAGCGCGTCTGTTTCGGTCTTGCATCAGCACCGTCTGCGTTTCAGAAAATGATGGCCACTATTTTGCAGAACTGCAAAAAACACTTTGTGCTACATAGATGATGTCATTGTGTACGGAAGCACACGTGAAGAGCACTTCAAGAATTTGAAACAAGTTTTGCACTTGATTGCAAAGGCTGGATTGAAGTTGAATGACAAATGCATTTTTAATGTGCAAGAAGTCGACTTCCTTGGTCACAGGATCAGTCACAAGGGAATACGCCCTTTACAAAGTAACATTGACGCCATCAAGGCTGTGCCAGCCCCAACAAATGTCGGTACTCTGCGCTCATTCTTAGGCATGGTAGGCTACTACGCCAAATTTATACCTGACTATGCGGTGGTTGTCGAGCCTCTTCGAGAGTTGCTACGTAAGAATGCCACATTCACATGGAACCCTGCAAGACAAGCTTGTTTCGAGCAACTGAAATGTTCCCTGGCCACAAGATGTTTACAGCTATTTGATCCTGCGGGTGGCATTATTGTCACTACGGATGCCTCATCCATTGGCTTGGGGGCAGTGTTGCAACAGACAAGGAATGATGAACTGGTGACGATTGCTTTTGCTTCTCGCAGGCTTACTCCACAGGAACAGAAGTATTCTGTAGGGGAATTGGAAGCCCTTGCTTGCTTGTGGGCATGCGAATATTGGAGAGTGTACCTTTGGGGTCGTTCATTCATATTACGCACCGATCACCAGGCTCTGGTCACACTCCTTAGTACAAAGGGAGTAGGTCGCCGACCGTTCCGGATTGCGAGGTGGCACGCCAGGCTGTTGGCATACAACTTCACGATTGAATTTCACAAGGGTGACAAGAATACTGTTGCTGATGCTCTTTTAAGGATGCCCCTTCCAGGTCGTGTGGAGGAAGAGGAAGAAGAGACTGTTTGTGTTGTCTCAACATGCATTACTCATGAAGAGTTTGTCATTGAAACGATGCAGGACCCGTTGCTGCAGCAGGTTATAAAGTGGGTGACATCGGCATGGCCCGCAGTGAAGATGTTGCCTGCCGAAGCAGTTCCGTTCTACCGGGTGCAAACTGAGCTCTCAGTCGTTGGAGACCTCCTGCTTCGTGGTGACAAATTTGTAGTACCTTCGTCCCTCGTAGCACGGCTTCTTGACGCAGCCCACGAGTCTCATCCGGGAATAACGAGGACAAAGCAGCGACTACGTGAGCAATACTGGTGGCCTGCTATGTGCAAGCAAGTAGAACAATTCATTGCATCCTGCGCGGTATGCCAATCTGTTGACAAGTCTGCAAAACCCGTGACACCACCTCTGCAGCCAGTTGCATTCCCATCTGCACCATGGCAGAAGCTAGGCATCGATATTGTGGGCCCTTTTTCCGAAGTGCCGGCAGATTGCCGTTTTGCCATTACAGCCATCGATTACTACAGCAAGTGGCCTGAGGTTTGTTTCTCAGCAAGGGTGACAACTGCAACAGTCATCTCCTTTCTGCGAAGCATCTTCAGCAGGGAAGGATATCCAGACGAGATTGTGAGTGATCATGGTGCTCAGTTTACAGCCTTGGAGTTTGACAGTTTCCTCAAAGAACGTGGCATCGCTCATACGTATTCGGCAGTCTATCATCCGCAAGCTAACGGGCAGGTAGAGAGGTTTAATCGAGTACTCAAAGAGTACGTTCAAGTCTGCGCACAAGAACATCGGCCTTTGAAGGAAGCTATCACCGAATACCTGGGAGTCTACCGTTTCACACCGCATGCGACCACAGGAGTGAAGCCTTCCGTCCTTCTTCACGGCCGTCATCCCAGAACAAAACTTGATCTTGTAGGAGCGCCAGGTAAAGAGTTTTTTCAAGATCCGCAGGCAGCGATGAAGTCCATCCACAGCAGAGTAGCACAAAGGCAACAAGCAAGTAAGACTTACACTGACCGTCGACGAGCTGCAAAGTACTCTCCATTAACAACAGGTCAACCGGTGAGAGTCAAGTTGCCTGGTCACGTGCCTAAGGGCGCTCTGAGCTACTCGAGTCCATTCACCATTGTGGACCAATGTGGTCAAGATACCTACAAGCTCAATGATGGCCGCACATGGAATCGGAGTCGGCTGGTACCTTGCCCCCAACCAGTTCCACCACCTACAGTTCCGAAAAGTTGTTCGCCTGAATCAGCAAAACCACTTGGCGAACCACAGCAGGAGAACCACGACCCACCCCAGCAGCCATCTGTTCAGACGCCAGTTGAAAGGGACGTTCCAGGACTGAGGCATTCGACGAGACAAAGAAGACCACCAGTGTGGTTTAAAGACTATGAAAGACATTGAGTGTTTATTGTGTTTTTCCAGTGTTAGTTGCTAACTCTTTTGAGGGGGAATAATGTGGTATTGTATTCTGTAGTTATGTTTGTATAAACTAGGTGGCGCTAGGCATGCGCCCTATCTGGTCAGCTGACTCGCACATCTGTATATATATTCATCATTGAACTGGAATAAAAGGGAGTTGGTCGAAGAGGTACGTGGCGGGTGCTTGACGTGGTGGTGCTCCGGCTGCTCCGGGCAGTCGGACCGGGCAGTTCCCCAACGGTACGGGATACAACACAGTTAACAAAGCCTGATTGTTCTAGTAGTAATTCTACTAGTTGAACATTGCGAGAGTGTCAGTTCTGTTCTCCTTCAATATACTATAGTGACATATTGTTTAAACAGCCCGTCCATATGACCAGAAAAATCGTCGAAGCCTACCAAATGGTTTGGTTTTGGTTTTTGGGCGGGAAAGGAAATTGCGCAGTATCTGTCTCATATATCGTTGGACACCTGAACCGCGCCGTAAGGGAAGGGATAAAGGAGGTAGTGAAAGAAGAAAGGAAGAGAGAGGTGCCGTAGTGGAGGGCTCCGGAATCATTTAGACCACCTGGGGATCTTTAACGTGCACTGACATCGCACAGCACACGGGCGCCTTAGCGTTTTTCCTCCATAAAAACGCAGCCGCCGGGGTCGGGTTCGAACCCGGGGACTCCGGACCAGTAGTCGAGCGCCCTAACCACTGAGCCACCGCGGCGGGTCTACCAAATGAGGAAAACCGCGATTGCGTGTCAGCAGGCCATCTGTGCTCCAGCGTGAGAGTGAGGTTGCCTATCTTCACCTACAGTATAGTAACACGTGCCTTGTGGTTTTGTTGTTTGGGTTCTTGCCTGTCATCGCTCATATTTCTGTTTATTATCATTAAACATCAGTTGAGAGTCAGCGCTTGTCCTGTGTTTTTCTACCGTTCCGTCTTCGTTCTTCGCGCTGTTACTATCGAAAATGAGGCGGTGAATAGCATTGTCGAGATCGTGTCGCCCTGCCTGACACCCTTCCTTATTCAAATTTTATAGTTGACTTTATGTAGGACCATGTCAGCTGTTCAGTCGTGATAGCTATCTTGCAGTATTTCTACACTACAGTTTTCTACACCCTGATTCGGCAATGCCTGCGTGACTCCTGAGGTTTTCACTAAGTCAAATGATTTGTCGTAATCAATGAACGCTATATGCCGGGTGTTACGAGGGAGACTAAGTTAATTTCAAAAATAGGCTTTCTGAGGGAAAAATATGGCTTTTGCGGCATGGTATTCTCAATGTCGGCGGACGCCAGAAAACCAGTGAATGATCTTAACTAGTAAGTTCGTGAATTAATTTCTAATAAAAATCTTTTTAACTACTAGAGCCAGGCGCCTAGTTGCAGTTAGAGATTTGTAGCCGATCGTTAGTAATATCCATATCAGTTTTTGCAATTTCTAAAACACGTTAACTTCGCCCCTCTGGCTCGACAACATTTAGCTGCATCGCGCGAAAATACACGCGCTTTCAGAAGCATGCAGGCAAAGCAACCCCTCAGGTGCACGTAACTTGTCGAGAATTCAAATTTTGTTGAGCCACAGCGCCAAGGGTAATCGCGTTTTCGAAATTCAAAAACCGAAATGGCTGTTGCTAACGACCGGCTACAAAATCTCTATTTGCCACTAGGCGCCTAACTTTAATAGACAAAATGTTCGTTATTGGAAACAAATTAACCAACTTGCTAGTTAAGATGATTAACTCGTTATCTTTCGCCCGCCAAAACTGGCAATACCATGCCGCAAAAGCCATACTTTTGCCTCAAAAATCTTATTTTTGGACTATACTTAGTCTTGCTTGTAACGCCCGGTATACAGGCTGATATATTCTGCGCCTTTCTCTATCACCTGATTTATAGTGTGAATACCTAGATTTATTTGTATATTCTCTAACAAATAATAAGCGCGGAAGCCAGCATTCTGCGCCTCAGAAAATATGCCCCTCATTGTAAATAATCGGATGCTGCAAAAATTGCATAAAAAAGACTCGAATGTCTGAAAAACAACCCTTGTGACTGTATCAGCTTTACTTCAGGTGAATATAAAAACCATAAAAGGACACATATAGTAGATATTCATTTATATTTATGTGCTCCAGACAAAAGCCACCCAAGAAGATCGAAACAGGCTGCTTATATTGCCTTGGAAACGGATTTAAACTACGTTTTTCAATGCCAGCAATCAATATTTCCTTATCATTTTATTCGCTGATGACACAAAAAAGAAACTACCTTGCCGTCTTTCTTAGGTTTCGCAGTGATTTCTCTCGGTTAATGTTGTGTATGAATGCAAAAATAAGGGTTCCATCGTATCTAAATAAACTGGCGGAAGCTTTAGGAGGACGCATTCAAACCTCTCTATATCGACGAGTCGACCCTTTTTGGCCGCTACTCTGTTTAATCGGGCGTTCAGGCGATGTTTTTCTAACGCTCTCGGCGATCATAGCCCGTTCGTCTTCGGGACCATATGCCGCTAGCTGAATTTTGAAGTTTTTGTTTCGTTTTCGATGGGATTTCCTTTCCCCTCCCCTCTCCCGCTTTCACGGATGCGACTGAGAAGCTACGTTTTTCTTTTCTTTTTTTCGATTCGTCTTGTTTACTCGCGAAGATAGAATGTGGAGATAAATGAGAGTTTCCCGCTTTCGATTTCCGGGGCAGAGTTTCCAGGGTTTTGATATGAGCGTGCACAGCGTGACACAGCCGCAGAAGCGGACTCATTCACGCGCTCTCTCTTTCTCCTCTAAGCATGTTAAACCGCCCTTGATCATGTCTTGTTGTTTTTTTTCTTTTCCAGAGACATTTGATACGCCCTTCCCCTTCTAGGTCGTCGCTATTTTTAGTTTATTTATTTCACTAAAGAAACTTCCTGCCCATCATGCGAACTTCGATGGCCGTGAACTTATCAGTGTTACTTTTTTTTAGACTGTTCCGAAAACTGTGCTTTATTTCTATGCTTACTTTCGTTTTGTTTCCAGGGTCTCTCAATTGCTTGGATAGTTTTCTTTGGCTGAAGGCTCAGGCATTCATTTGATTGCATTTTATTTATGACCTTTTAGAAAATTCAATATAGAGGTATGCTCAAGTATCATAAAAAGAAATAATGAAACTTTATGGTGGGGAAATCGCACAGTTGGCGCAAACACGGCCTCCCACGTGAACATTCTAACGAGAAAAAAACATGCGACAGAAAGGAAAAAGAACGCAAATTAACCACAGAACATGAGAATAACCGGCTTCGTTGTTTTCTGGACATTTAGTGGCTTTCAAGAGTGTCATGTAGTGTGCTTCAGCATTATATTTTTCCCTTAATTGCTTCCTTTTACTCCTTTGGCATAGTTGCTGCCCTTAGCTCAAAGCTGTGATGTGAGATGTCGTTATTGGCACTGAGACGCTGACGACCACTGGCAAAGACTTCCTTTCAAATGAGATGGAAAATAATTTCTTGCGAGGAAAGTTCAACTGATCAGGGGAAGTTTCCTACTGGACATTAAGTGGAGGAAGCTAAGAAAGCGATGAGTGACATAATAAGTGATAGTAAGCAATAAGTGACGTACGGCTAGCCCTATAAAAGGGACGCTGGGGACAAATGAAAGCTGGCCATTAAAAATACCGCGCACAAATAAAAAAAAAACGCTCTCACTGAAAAAAAGACTTATATTAGGTGAGAAAGGACTACAGAAAGATTGCTGGCATGGCGATCGCAGCCAAATTTCTCAAGTAAAAGGCATGCGGCGGCACCAATTCTTGGGCGACGATCCCAGAGGCGACGCTCCACCGCCATTTACTTCAGAACGGAGGTAGCCGATCCTCTTCGATAAGGATGTCGCGAGTTCAAATAGGCGGGCAGGAAGATTTTCAGATCCGATTTACAAGCCGATAAATAGTTTATGGTTTGTGTGGTTTTAACCTCCCAAAGCGACTCAGGCTATGATGGACGCTGTTGTGAAGGGCTCCGGGAATTTCGACCATATGGGGCTCTTAACCTGCGCTGACATCGCACAGTACACGGGCCTCTAGAATTTCGCCGCCATCGAAATTCGACCATAACAACTGAGCCACCGCGGCGGCTACAAGCTGGTAAATAGATCTTTTGCTGCCGGACAAACAATGACGTTACCAGGAAGAGCCAGTCAGTTTTTACTCAGAGAAATGAATGGATGGAGGTGTCCTCACTATCACTCTAAAGCCGAGACTAAATTACCACTGAGGGACGGACGGTCACACTTCTAGCGAGGTGTCGGACACCAGGTAAGCCACATTAATTAGAGCGGTGGAAAAAATTTTTGCAGTCAGTGGCGATTTCTGGGTGGCCGTTGGTCTCGTCTCTCTAGGCAGCGACTTGTCCGCGGTCGCCATCGTGCCTTCTGTGCACAGAATATAACGTTTTGCTGGTGTAGTCTATAGGAAAGCTCTAATTAAAAACAAGGCTGCCGAAATCTAACGAAGATTAAACAAAACCCAGAAAAGTCACAGGTACGTGACAGGCGAACTGACGCTTTAAGAAAATTGTGTTCACAATGTTACGCGCCCAAATGTTCTGTAAGAAATCCAGACTCCTGGGAAGTAGATGATCTCAGACTACCACCACAATCAGTAGTAATCACAGGCTGGAACGAGTAGCCTCATTCAGCGTTCTTAATCACATGGTTTGTTTATTTTCCAGCTTTCTGCCTAATCTGAAAGACGTCGTAGCAGATTACTGATAGTGTTATTGTTGTGAGCATGGAGGATATCATAATCAATTATTAGGAATCTAGAATTCCAGGTGATTCCCAAGCTAACTCGGTTCCTGGTGGTGGCGGCACTCGATTAAAACTGTTATCAACTTTGTAACGGGTAAAGTCTGATATTCTGACTGTTTTATGAGCACTGCGATTATGGTATGTGCCTGACTCCTTGAACAGTGCGCGTCATTCTCCTCATATCAAGAGATTCATGCAGAGTCTTTGGCGGCGCACCTATTTCTGTAATTTCTGTATGCGGTGCAAGTAAATCAAATGCAAAGAATTAATATTACCTAAAATTAAAGTGTCCGCGTCAGAATTCATTGAGTGGAGGCCTTCCAGTGATATAAAAAATTATTCGTATCAGGAATAACTTTTACGGCGCTACTTCTGATAATAAATTCTTGGCTTTAGAAAGCCATTTCACAACATAAAAGGTGCTTCCTAAAAGTGTGGCTCTAATCACTAAAAATTAAGAGCCGGGTGGCTATCTGCTTACCTCGCCGGGAAAGTTTGTGTGCGGTAGAGACGTGAATGGTTGTTGCGCTCAAAATGTGGCAAATTTTATGTAGGACGAACGGCTGTAACAAGACTAGAGATATTTTAATTATTGCCTCTTCTCATAACATTACAACTTTTACATTGACATTACAAGTGAAAAATTATATAGTTGCACTACTTGGATGTATGGTTTTCGTGGTATTTGTATAAATATGTGTACATAAAATAATATGCATATAAACATCAATATTAAATCTAGTAGCATAAAAGTTTTTATAGCAAATATTCTTTAAATCGTCGAGGAAAAGTACCATAGGGCCTAAAACGAATCAGAATCTTAATGTACCATCGCCCTTCTGGATTATTTTAAGCCCCACCTCGGTGGCTCAGTGGTTAGGGCGCTCGACTACTGATCCGGAGTTCCCGGGTTCGAACCCGACCGCGGCGGCTGCGCTTTTATGGAGGAAAAACGCTAAGGCGCCCGTGTGCTGAGCGATGTCAGTGCACGTTAAAGATCCCCAGGTAGTCGAAATTATTCCGGAGCCCTCCACTACGGCACCTCTCTCTTCCTTTCTTCTTTCACTCCCTCCTTTACCCTTCCCTTACGGCGCGGTTCAGGTGTCCAACGATATATGAGACAGATTCTGCGCAATTTCCTGTCCCCCCAAAAACCAATTATTATTATTATTATTATTTTAATCTCTGTGGACTGGTCTTACACACAAGGAAAGAGCGTTGGAGAGCCCTTGAAAAGGACATTTAATGTTTTCAATGGTTCAGTTATTTTCACAGGCCACTGACATAGGCGTTATTGCAACAAACAACGAGTGCGGTTCGCTGCCTGTGTTTTCGGACCATAGAATCGAAATATGCCTATGAAGTGGGCGGTATAGAGTCTAGAGCAATATTTTATTTAGCAACGTTTCAGAACACTAGATAGCGGTCACTCCAGCTCGAAAGCTTGTACTATGTCCTCCCTGTCACTTAGTTGCAGCTTCGTGCCGTTAAAACTATCTCGCCATGTGAAACATCCCGCATACATAGAGCCTTTCAAGGGTAGCCAAACATGGACAGAGCAGATACCTGACACCCATTTTGCGATTTTTCTTTTTTTTTTACTTCCCGCGCAGGAAATGGAACTAGAATGACGGGGCTGCCAGCCGGTCTTTTAATAATGCCTTTTGCAAAATGAAATACCCCATGCCTCTTTTTATTTGGTTACGACTGGGCCGGTCGAATGTAATAAATTATGCGCTATGCCAAGCAAGCTAGATAACTTCAAAGAAACGCAGTTAGTAAAGTACAAGGCAGACATCATGGATTAGGCCCTTTCGGTGTTATTCACTTTCGAATCATTTTCTTTGCTGCCATTAAAACTCATCGTGGCGCAGAAAATATGAAGAAGCGTTAAATATCGCTGGACAGGTATGACGCAATGAACACTCCATACGTAGCCCGTTCTCTGTAAACAACAGCAGCTTCTAGACAAAAATACGCCAGACGCAAAAGTCTTAACATGTTACACTTGATTCCGTTCATGAAAGGAGCAATGCTCTTCCAGCCATTGTCTTCGGACCAGGTTCGATCGCAAGAACAGGGTGCTCGGAAAAAGAATAAAAATAAAGGGGGCATTATTTTGAAAGCAGACACGTTTCGTAACAACGTTGTTGGAAGTAAAAGTTCTTGAGCTATGTTTCTTACTAGCGCGAACTATGTCGAAGGAGAAAAATAAACAACGGGTTTGGTTAGGCAGCAGAATTTTTCATCTCTGACAGCGGGTCTGCGTACGGATGAGGAAATCAGGGCCACTCCCTCATTGTTCCGCGAAATCGTGTGCCGCGATCAGAAGAAAGTGCACTTCATTTTCGTGTTCTGTGACAGATGTATCCTTCAGACAAGAGATCACCATTGCGTGCTAGTGGTGTGGACACATGCCATTCATTTCCTTCCGCAGGAGATACCCAACTCAAAAGTCCGTGCAGGCTTGGGTTTCACCTCTCGTTAATTTATGAGCATGCTTCACGAAGAATAAAAAACTTACATCCTCTAGACAGAGCGTATCTCGGACGGATGGCAGCGAATAGCATCTCTGCAAACTGAGAAGCAAATATAGTAGCGTTAAAACTGGAACCGTTGAGTCCTGAAATGCCGTGGCAGACATTTCTTTGGCTGTTTCGCAGCATTAGATCGCCAACAATAAAACGCGAGATAACTAAGCTAAGTTGGATCAATTCGAACGCAACCTAGGCGCTACTGGCGTGTTGTAGCGTCGTCAGGAATCAAGCTACGGCACTTCGAAGACGGCGGCTGCGTTTTTATGGAGGAAAAACGCTAAGGCGCCCGTGTGCTGTGCGATGTCAGTGCACGTTAAAGATCCCCAGGTGGTCGAAATTATTCCGGAGCCCTCCACTACGGCACCTATTCTTCCTTTCTTCTTTCACTCCCTCCTTTATCCCTTCCCTTAGGGCGCGGTTCAGGTGTCCAACGATATATGAGACAGATACTGCGCCATTTCCTTTCCCCAAAAAACCAATTATTATTATTATTCGAAGACTATTTAAGAATGCCCATTTCGTCTTCGTCGTCCGAAACTCGGTAGTAAAGCGAAAAAGCAACGGTGAAAAGCTGGCAAAAAACAGCCTGGCTCCAACGAGCTCTCTTCGGACACACATATGCACAATTCAGAAATGGCCTCGTTTCGTGTGCCCCCGAAGTGCGTTCTGGGGATTTGGCGTCTTGCAAGAGTTCCCCCGTCCTTTTTGTAGGATTGATATGGCCCTCCCGATTTCTGGAAGCGGCAACATGTACTGGATAGCAGATACAGGATTGCGCCCTTGCGCCAGTCCACATGATGGTTTCCAGCAGCGTGTTGGTTCATAGCAACGTTATTTTTCTGACTCAAACCGCTCTGCACATAGTGGCCAAAATACACAGGCACTCTAAAAGACAAGAACGGTAATAGTTCGAAGCTGCCGCCGAGGTCGGGTTCGGAGTACCCGGGTTCGAACCCGAGCGCAGCGGCAGCGTTTCCATGGAGGCGAAACGCAAAGGAGCCCACTGCTGTGCGATGTCAGTGCACGTTACAGATCCCCGCGTGGTCGAAACAATTCCTGAGCCCTCCACTACGTCACCTCTTTCTTCCTTTCGTTTTTCACTCCTCCTTTATCCCTTCCCTTACGGCACGGTTCAGGTGTCCACCGAGATGTCAGAGATACTGCGCCATTTCCTTTCCCCAACAAACAACAAATTCAAAGCTGTTTTCCATGCACGCAGTTCTTAGCTGGTATGTGGCTGCAAAATGTCCTTTCCACTGAATACTCGCTTCTAACCCTCATCTGGTAGGATCGCCGGTTGTGCTGTCATCGTACATTTCATCTGCAGCGATCACCAGTTTAAGGTTGATGCGCCTAGCAGTTGCACCAAACTTGCGTTTCAGTTCATTCATACTCAAGACGCCCAAGAAATGTAACCGCTCTCCTGCGCCCTTTGCCTCCATTACAAGTGCACACCTGTTTGAAGATGCCATTACCGAATATACATTCTAACGCTGCTGTAATAGTTTTCTTCATGGTGTGCTGTATTATTTTCATTTACTTCTTACTCTAATGCTTCGGCCCTCAGTTTGAATAAAAAACTAAATAAAGCAGGTGGCGGACAAACATACTACGATTAGAATTTTACGTGCAATCCGCACTCACTTAGACCAGCAGCAGAGCCAAAAGGCACGCGATAAAATAAAATGCCGTCTGTCCACCCTTCATGGCGCGAGGGGCCAAATATAAACCACTTTTTGAGCTGCATTTCAGTGCCTGTAGACGAGTACAGAGTGTAGCCATGAACGAGTTTCGTAGGATGCAATTTCGCAAGATAAACAATTATTTGTGCTATGATTAGCGAGCTTATCAGGTACTATTTATTCAGATTCATAGAACACGCATGTCTCTCGATGCTTCTACAGATTTCAGTGATATGCTTTGGCTCAGCGCCTAGAAACAATTTTTTTCGCCCAATTCGCAACCCGCAAGCTGTTCATCACCTAATTTTAGCCTAGTTTGTGTGGTTCTGCCATCCCAGGAATGAAAATAAGTGCTTTTTATAGTTTCCAGAGCGGCCATTTGGTAAACGCAGTGTCGAGATCAAATTGAATTAGCACGGTTCCAAATATTGGCACGTGCGAATTTTTGCCTGGACGTCATGAGCTGTCCTTTTCAGACATGCTTGGTTATTTCTCTATTTCTGTTCCTGACATTGATACACCTGTCTATTAGAAAAAGAGAACTTGAGGGCTATAACTTCAACGGGAATTAACCTGCTGGGCTTACACATGAATCAGCGTGCACCAGCAGAGAACATATATAAGGTTTAGAATACTCCTGGGCCACCACGTAAAAAAAAACGGGGAAAAAAATAAGGCAGCAGGAAAGTGTTGCTCTGTTCAGGAAGATCACAAATCGCGTGCATACAAATCACTAACCATAACCGCCTGCCTAGTGCAGCTGGTCGACAAAAAAGGTGCAGTTGCTGCTCAGCTACACGAAAGGAAGGACGCGCAAACTACGAGCGTGAAACATGACGTGTCCTGATCTGCAATCATTTCTTTGCATTTTCTCAGAAAGGAAACTACTGGTTTCAACGCCCAGAAACGCATACGGAGAGCCTACAAGCAACTTCATTTGCAAGAAATAGTTTATTGTTCCCCTGAACCGCCGGCAGTCATTTTTATCCCATTTTCCTAGTCCAGATATCGCGCTCAGGAGGCATATCGAACACACATTTTTAGCGCCGCGAATTGAGTTGCACGGTTCGGAGTTGCGCTGAAATTATTTTTTTGATTTCCTAAATCGCGGGGACACAGTTTATACAACATTTTTATGCGAAACGTGTAACACATTTATTTATTTAAGGCGCAGTGGCTGTTAGTCCTACAACCGTTTATAGAGCACAGTAGGGACAGTAGGGGTACCGGCTGGCAAGCTGCGCTCTGCAGAAATCTCTCCTATATGATTCGTTGTCTATGTCTTACGTTTCACGGCCCCAAATCCGGCACATAGCAACGCAAATCATGTGCGCCTTCTCATAGCATCTGGTTCCTGGACACATTGCTGCAGAGAACGGAATAATGGCATATCAGATTCCACTAGCCTTGGTCGCTTGAAAGGTGGCCGCGGGATAAAAGCCAGGACTCAGGCGGCCACGTTTTGCTGAGAGGAACTACGAAAACGGCAGCGTACGGTGCGTCGTCGGGACACGACAGAAAGCCTAAGGTGGTCGAAATAAACTCGTAGGTTTCTGCAACAGTGGCTTCGCCGTGTGTACAGGACCCCAACATAGAAACCCGTTATCTTTTTCAAATACACAACATAGAATGCATGCGGAAGACGTTCTTTTCCTCTTAGTCATACATTCTTGCCAGTTGTGCCAGTTGCTGCCTAAGGATTCGGTGTTCGGAGCATGCATCACGATGTCGTGCGGTTTGTTGGCTCATAAAAAAAAACGCCTTGCTCCAGTAGTGGCCTCTTAACACGAAATGAAAAAATAACGGGCCCAAGGAACTGCAACCGTAGACTTGAAAAGTTCCGGCTAGCAAAGTGTTGAGCAGAGAGGATTGTGTGGATGTGAAAACGTGCTGTGAGGTGGTAAAGTATAAGCGCATTTCGACCACGGCTTGTCCCGCAGAGGTGTCTGAAGGCTGTGAAGCGGTTGTCTCTATGCTCTAGCACTCGATAGTTGTCTTTCGAAACAAGACCCAAGCTAGCGGAACTGTGTGTGCTTAACCGCATCTTTGATCACGCGTCGGCTCTTGTGGAAAGCGATCATTGCCACGTTGCATTACTACGCCGACTCGGTGCAGCCTGTAGAGCGCACAAACACTCATTGTTATTTCCGGAATATGGCGTCCTGCTCGTGGAGATCCTTTAGTTCTGGGGAACATCTTATGCGCTGCGGCGACATGAATGTCACCCCCTTCTGCAGGGTAAGTCGCCGCGGTGAATATGGCGCTCGGCTTCTGACACGAAAGACGCTGGTTTGATCCCGGCCGCGGCTGTCGCATTTTCATTCAGGTGAAATGCTAGAAGCTGGCGTACTGTGCGACGCTAGTACATGTTGAAGAACACCAGGTGGTGGAAATTATCCGGAGCTCTCCATTACAGCGTACTTCACATCCTCGGTTGGTTTGGGACGTCAAACCCCACCAATCAAACAAACCAACGAATTTAAACTGAGAGAGTTTGTGTGTGCTGGCTGGTAGTGGACGCGAGCATGCTTTTTAATTGACAGATAGAGTTTCTTCTCGGGCTATAGCAATGTCGTGATTGCTGTTAGAACGGAAAAGCGTTCTTCATACGCTTATGTCCGCCCCTGTACGCATGTGTTCTTTTTTTTTACTTGGATGGATGCAAGACAGAAGCGTCCCCTTTGAAAGAGGGCGGTGGCTGTTTATTTGTTTATTTATTTATTTATTTATTTACCCTCAGGGCCATTAGGCGTTGCCACCATGCACAGATTTTTCTTTACCAGTGTCGCAAATTATTCCGAAATTCGCCATTTCCTTTACATACGTGATTGGTCCTATACCTCTAACCTTAAGTCATCTCTCTGCTTTCCAGCCACGAATAATCCAACCGCTTTTTCGTAAATTCCATAGCGGATGTGGTCTCTAAACCCTAGAGCCTCATAGAGAGTAGCTGTACCTGTATCTACATCGGGATGATTACCATTACATTCGAGTATGAAATTTTCAATTTTTCTTTAGAATTGCCACACACATCACATGTGTCATCCTGCTTAAAAAATTTATTTTTGTAGCTGCGCGTTCTAAGACACCCAGATCAAGATTCGAAGAGTAGGGCATTGCCTCATGAGTGGTCCAAGAATGATTCTTTGCTGACGAGCCTTTTCCGAAATCGATGTGGTTCTGCTTTGTACCTATTTTTCTTAGAATAAATCCAGTTGTACCTTGTCTGTTTTTTTACCTGTCGTTTAATGCTCTTTATTTCTCCGTCCTTGTGTCATGCGTACTACTGGTTGGCTTCGTAGTTATTTTCCGCCATTTTTAATAAACGCTCTTCCTCTACAATACTATAGCTGGCCACCTGTTATCATCCATTTTCCTCAGACGTTCTTCATATCATATTTTGCTCTGAGCTTCCTGTGGCTCGAACGCTGCCGAGCCCATATCCCCCTGTTCTACTTCATTTGTGGTTTTACCGTCTGCATCTAGTGGTAACCTTCCAAAAGTTCTCTGACTGATTTCTGATTTCGACTGCACTTATGGCCATAGCCACAGAACCGTTTTCCCGGAAGTAAGTACTGGTCCCATTACTCCTTTACAAATGCCTCTCAGTACTGCATCAGCCTCTCTTCGCCCTTTTGCTCTAACAGACTCTTCGTGGTCTTTCCTTTATGTCTGTCCTTTGTTTGCGCATATCCTGAGATATTTGTATTCTGTCACTCAGAGTATTTCTAGGACTAGTAGTTTAAGCAACTGATAATCGTATGGATAAAAATCACACCTTACTTAGCTGCGCTAAAACTGAAAGCTACAGCCTCTCCTTCGTGTCCACAACACAACAATTACCCAAAGTTTGCAAATCTCTCCGGCTATCGGCTAACAATACAATATGATCCGCCTTAACTGTACGGCAGATTATAACCTAGATTTCTTTCTTGTAGCCTTCTTTCCATATATATTATATAAAGCATGAACAGCTGGGGTGATGTAAAGGCATCCTTGCTTTAATCATTTGCGTACCTCCACAGTTGTCGTGCTTTTTATCTCTTCCCATGCAATTTCAACTTTATTAGCGCGGTATATTTCCTTTAGGAAATCAATTACCCGATGACATATAATTCATCTCTTATCATGTTCCACGGGAGTTCCCTGTTCACGTTGTCGTATGGCGCGCTTATCTCCAGGAAGGCTAAATAAAGAGGTGCCTTTTCGCCTCAGCTATATCTATTCATTGAGTAAGCATGAACAGGTTATTGTCTAAGCGCCTGCTCCTTCTGAACCCGTTCTGAAGTTCTCCGAGTATCATATTACATTATACCCATGACTGCATTTATATTTACAGCGCCTCCATTTCACCCTGTATATAACAGATGTCACGACAATTGGTCTGAAGCTCTTTATGTGCATCGTATCTCTCTTCTCTTTAAAAATCAAATTAATTTTACTCTGTCGCCAGTTCTGCGGAATTTGCTTATTGTTATGACTGTCTACAATGCTTTTAACGATGTTTCCTTGCCTCTTGGACCAAGTTCACTTAATAACATGATTGGAATTTCCTCTATCCATGTGAATGTGCATTTAGGAATATTTGCTTCCGCCTTTTTCCAGTTAAGACCGGGAACTTCTAGGCTGCTTTCTAGTACGCTGTCCTGTGAAAGTTTTGAAAGTGTACCGCAGCACCACCCCCAAACATAGGGCGGCCATAGAACATCCTTCCATGTTTGATGTACATGGAAGGCGTCCGAATAGAGGGTGGCAGGTGTGTGGAACCCGCTTTTTGATACGTACGACATCAAGACTGCCAAAATCCATACCGCGTCGTGAAGCTTTTTTGAAGACAAAGGAGTAGGGAATTGAGGTGATCGCTAAAACATATGTGTGAAAGAAGCCGACAGTCACTGCCAGCAAAGAGTGTATAGGTGAATGTGTTTTTTTTTGCGTTGTGGATTAGAATAAAAATTTAAGTTTTCAATCATCTTTACATCAAAAAGAATTGTCAACCTAAAGGTTGGAAAAATTTATTTTTGCAGGTAGCATTGCACTTGTACTTCAAAATATTGCAGCGCAGGATGTCAGAATTTTGATGCTTAGCTCTTGCAGCTATATTGCAGGGGAAGCACAATGTAAAATAGAGTAATGTAATCTTTATGTAGGCCGGATAAGATTCAGCTTCTTCTTACACAGGCCGAATTCTCCAAACGGGGCTTAACCACGTGGTAGTTTGCATCTCAAGAATCGCTCTATTTCTGGAATTTTTCTAACGTCCTTGTTTCGATTCAAGCACCTAATATTAAACAATGACCTATGAAAGAATAGTGATCGTGTTCAGCTCCTAATGAACCTACATTTTTCATTAACTACTGCCTGCGACTTACAAAAGAAAATGAGATGCGACGCAAGAATAAATGAAACGTGCCTTTGGAGATTGGGCCCGCTTAATTTCCATCCTGTCTTGGCTCTCTTTTAATCACGAGTTTATGCTTTATTTTGGTTTTCTCATATTCTGTTGGTCCACCGGGCTGATTGGGAAAAAATCCCGTGATCCGTGTTGCAAGAATCAATATTTTCATGATTTTTTCAGGCGGTTTTAATGAGGTTATAGGCGCACACTGTAAAGGTCGAAGGGTGTATATTAGAGGATATTTTTTTCAAGTCTTCATGGCGCGCAATTTATCGAAAATATTCTTACACAGATGTGGATTTCTTTGTGTCCGTCATTTAAAACCTTGGTTATGGTTCATGTTTTGCAAAGTACTCACACGGATTTCAACGTTTACGCGCCTGGAAGTTTTCATTCTTTTATTTGGCATTATTGGGAGCCAGGAAGCATTTAGAATATTTCCAAGCCCCATCTAATAAACATTCTGCCCGATCTAAATATATTTCAAAGTGAATCATCTTTTACCGGTGTTACACACGTGCTTTAGCGGATAATGTGAGCACCGCTACGTCTTAACTACGTTAAATCTATACTGCATGCCATGTCGCTTGCTATATCCACTTTGGGCAGGCTGCCGTTGAATCATTATTGCAAAGTGATGGTGTGCGATGTATAATACAGGAGCCACCTATGAAACATGGTTTCCAGTGTGGCGCAAGGTGTGTCTGGGCGAAACCGTATAGGTTGTTTGTGGGCGATGTTGGCACAATAGTGACTACGGTGACACGAACAGTTCTCCAGAGAGAGCAGGGCGTGTACTTCTAGAAAAACAGTGCTTGCCCATGCCTTTGCAGGCTTTATGTTGCTACTGAGAAAAATAACGGGACACCAGCCCGTACGTTTCTTCGTGCCCAGAAATATATTGTCATGAACGCGTCGCATCAATAGCGAATCATAGAGCCAACGAAGTCTTGGACACATTCGCAGTCCTCATGTTAGCGTCGCGCATTGTTAAAGTTTTCTGCGCCTTTTTGCATATTATTTGCAGAATATAGTTATGGCGCGTTCTCGTACAGGCTCCTCTAAAAATAATATCTGGTTAATGCTTTCTCATCACGCAAAAGTAATTATTTACTTGAGCGAAAGAGCAAGTAGTAATAAGACGAGCTGCACGCTAATCCAGTTTGTTTGAACATATTTATCTATTGCTTCCATATTCCTTTCCAATAGGGTAAATGCTGGCAGAGTAGGTCCCGGTTCACTTTGCTTGACTAGACATCATTTTGAGCGAGTTGGTGCATTTCGGTCTTGTAAAACGTTTTAGCACGAACACATACACATCATGAGAAATAGAACACAAATACGCAAGCGCTAACTACTGACAAATGGTTTTAATGGCGGAAGGCCACACCTTTCATAAACCAAAGGGTTGCTTGAAAATTATGCAAATATAAATAATGAGTAATGATGACAGAGCCAGGATGGCAGAGCACTTTCTCAGGCAAGCACCGGGCCTAGCGGACTAAATCAGAACTAAATGAGAATTTCTTTAGTTTTCCATTTCATCTGGTCAGCAGTTGGCGGCTTCAAAAAGTCAGTCTCAGCCGCAAATAGAGATAAAAACGGGTTGCTAAAGCACGCAGTGCTGATTAGTTTATATGTTATTAGAAGAGGCAAAGATTCTTCTTTTTAGAGAAAAGATGGCACGGATTAGTCTAGAAACCTACAACGTGTAACGTGTAAGGTGTTTTACGTGCAAATTACACCATGCAATCAAAAAGACCTCAGAAAATAGCAAACAGCTTCCACGTGGAGACGCCAGAACAATGTTTTGAACGAGGTGTGATGTTGAATAAAAGTTGAATGTGGGACAACTGAACTCGCCAAAAAACTTCTTCGTTTTTGTTGCTGCATCAAGGGGCAAGACATAAATGTATTAGCTGAAAAAAAAATACGATCAGCGGAATCGCTAAGGTCAATGAAAGGCACACAAAACCTCCAGCGATAAGGGAGTGCCACGGTCTCTGAGTCGTTTCCATGGTAACCGGCCCACCCTAGAAACAAGCCGTGAGACCAGAAGCTGAAATCAGGGTTCCAGCCTGAACGCTAATTGGATACTGCTCCACCAAGCGCTGCCATATCCTTTGTTTTCACTATTCTTTTTTTCCCCACCACAAGCCCGCTGTCGCTCCCCCCAAACCGTTCCTCACATCATAGGCTCGTCTGTCCGCGGACGAGGCTGGCCGTTTGGATTCCGGGTTCCATTAGGGGAATGCTGGGCAGGCTTAGCAGCAACACACCGTCGATGTGCCGTTCCCATCTCAGTGGCCTCTTTTCTTCACGCTCGAACTCACCATGCTGCAAACAGCAGTACGCGAATTATTTCTTGGAGCAGATTCTGAATCCTGCATCGGCTTCACGCGAATTTCACCGCTTATTAGTTCATAGGTTAGTGCGTTCTGTTTTTTCCTGTTGCTTTCTGGCGACTCGGCACCTTCCCTCTTTTCATTTGTCTTGGGTGCGTCTTGCACCTCGTTTTTGCTTTGTTTCGCCACGCCTGTGCTGTTCATTTTCTTTTCCTGATTGCTTCCCTATAGGCCACACGCCGAAGTGTGCGCACTTACCAACCTGTGCTTCGAAAAGCGGCGAAAGTGCGAGCTAATGAACCAGCCTAGTGATTTTTCTAAGTGCAAAGTGCAAGAAATGTTGGAGGGCCTCGTGCTCTCCGATGAAGGGCGTCGCTTAATTAACATCTCGTCCTTGCTTCCCCTCGTCCTTCCCGTGAGCCCCGTGGCCTTGCAGTCGGCTCGCTTCGCTCTTCATTTTCCCGTGTTTAGTGGATTTTGCACTTAAGTGGGCTGAGCGCAAACGTTATTCTTCTTTTCGCTTCTGATTTATGAGAAATTCTCGGAAAACACCTGATGTGCACACAGAACTATGCTCACTCTTTCAAAACTATTATCGCGCGAGTTTCACTTTGTAATAAAATAACGTTGGCACTACTAACTAATCTAGAATCTTTCTCTCCTCGCGGACCTTTTTGATTTCAGTGCCTGATAGTTTTCGTCACTACTGAAGAAGCCATAGAATATTTCCTGAGAAAAGAAAAAAATTCTGTGCCGTTCATTGCTGCAGCGCCTGTCGTGCGCTGCTACAGTAGGGCCACAGATAGGAACAGGGTTGTTCCTAGGCACTCACATTTCGCGTGAAAAGCTGCAGAGAACCAATACTGAATCATTTGAGCTATTCTTTGATTAGGTATATCTTATAATGACACTACGTATGGATGGGGTCTATAATAAGGCAATATTACAATGAATCACCAAAGTGTTTTGAGGACAATACAATAGTCAAATGGGCGAGTTGGTGGTACATATTGGTGGCAAACAGCGCAACGACGCGGACAGAGTGGAAGAAAATACAGGACAAGCGCTGACTCACAACTGAAATTTATTTAAGGAAAGCAGTACATTTTATAGAAAAAGTGGCCAACTTATCAGCTAGTACATAGACAAAACCCAAGTTTCTACGTGGCATCGAGGTATGCACCAAAAATGTTTTGAGGAGTCTCTTGCGATTGGTCACCGTTGTGCTGTAAACCTATTCTTTTTTCTTTTCCAGAGTATCATGAACCCATTTCCCATGATTTCGTTTTCTCCTTGCTCGTAACGGAGCATCCTAGAAGCACGTCTTATTAGCAGCCTTCGCATCACAACCGACCAAAACCAGAACTGGCACCGCGCCGCAAGGGCCGCTTGAGTGCACTGCAGATGAGTTGGACCAAGCCGTGGAAAAGATCGGTGCGAGGATCTAATGGTTATTGGCTACTCCGCTGCTTATCGTGAAAAAGGAGGATACTCCCACAGTATGGTTTCTCCCCATTTCTTTGCCGAAAAAAAAACGGAGGTTTCAAACAAGGATGCCGTATTAGCTACTTCAGCAGTCGGGTGGACTTATCGATGATTTCCGTTGGAGTGCTGAAAAATGCCAAAAAACGCTTATCAGATTTATAAATACAAGCACTTTTGGTACTAAACAGCGCTCCGACAAACAAGGACGTAAGAAAGAAGCGATAAAAGCCATAAGCGCCAGTGTGTGTCGTTTATTTATTGTGTTTCTGTTGATCGAAGCTATCCGCAGCATGAATGATTATCAACTCTCTTCATTCAGCACCCATTTGCAGGCACTATTACTTGACAATGAAGACACGTTGCCGTGATATTGTTTGTAATGTGGAAAAATGTAACAAGAGGAAATTAAACCAATACAATTGTCCTATATAAGCGTTAAAAGCTGATGCACGGTTTAGGGCTCAATATATCTGACACGAAATCAAAAATATGAGTAGAAAATACTACCAATGTTCAGCACGGCCTCCTAAAATGGAAGCTGACTGAAAGGCCAGTTTTTAGTACAAATGAAACGTAAAAACGTGGGAAAAAGTTTCTGGCGTCAAATAAGTCAGCGGATCGAAAACAAAATGCACATTTTCAAGAAGTTTTCACCCAAACTGCTCGCGAGTATGAGATCGCTTGTACAAACTTTGTTTTCTGCGATCCTCTAAAGGGCTATAGTGAAAGGCTTAACTGGTTTGACACAGACAGACAGGCGCACGGACGGCCAAACGGGAAAGCAGGCTGGCGGGCAGGCTGGCGGGCGGGCAAGCAGGCGGGCGGGCAGGCTGGCGGGCGGGCAGGCGGGCGGGCAGGCGGGCGGGCGGGCGGGCAGGCAGGCAGGCAGGCAGGCAGGCAGGCATTTTCAAGAAGTTTTCACCCAAACTGCTCGCGAGTATGAGATCGCTTGTATAAACTTTTTCTGCGATCCTCTAAAGGGCTACAGTGAAAGGCTTAACTGGTTTGACACAGACAGACAGGCGCACGGACGGCCAAACGGGAAAGCAGGCTGGCAAGCGGGCGGGCGGGTGGGCAGGCAGGCAGGCAGGCAGGCGGGCGATTGAGCAAGCGGGCGGGCGGGCGGGCACGCAGGCACGCAGGCAGGTTTATTCGACGTCATGAGTAAATGTCAGGAACGTGGGCAAAAAGCCGAAGAAGCGTGGATTGACCAGGCTTATGTTTTCTAGTGAATTTTGCGTTTATCTTGCATGCGTGGTCGATTCCCAAATTCTCAGCCCGTGCGGGCGTGCGTTCGGGTGAGGGTTGTCGCTGGAGGCGAACAGCGCTAAGTTCAGAGTTGCTTAAGAAGTTCCCGCCGCGTTAATCTCAATGTTTGCCTTTAAAGGTCACGTTAATATTAATGCTGTGCAGACGCTGCTCTTTCTGCCGTAGAGTTCGGCACAAAGTGAAAGACAACGCATATATCAGTCAGAATTAACACCACGGAGGTTGGAACATGCAGTTAATTTTCAGTATAGCTTAGAATTACTGATGCATGTCCAGCCATAAGCATACTTATACCTGTGTCTCTATATTTTATTGCACATCTGTGCTGGCGTCTCCAGACTCACAATTAAGGCATGTCAATTTCTAACTCAGTGGCTGTGCTGTGGCTGATGCTATATATCCGCCGTACCCGCGCAAGGTGGTTAATGTGAAGAATTAAAAAAAAACATTTGTGGGTGGCGAACATTGTGCTCTCATGAATTTGAAAGCAGGCGCTGGGCGTCCAATGGTGCGTGGGACCAATCCTCAACGAAGACCGCAAATATTTTTACTACGTAAAGCCGAGCAGCAAGCTTATTTTAATAATATTAATAATTGGTTTTTAGGGAAAGGAAATGGCGCAGTATCTGTCTCATATATCGTTGGACACCTGAACCGCGCCGTAAGGGAAGGGATAAAGGAGGGAGTGAAAGAAGAAAGGGAGAGGTGCCGTAGTGGAGGGAGAAGCTTATTTTACGAGCTTATTATTTTTTTTTTTGCTAGCGCAGTTATGTGCCGTTCTGAAATGTAATTTCTCGTAAAAAGCTTATTTTACGAGAAATTACATTTCAGAACGGCACATAACTGCGCTAACAAAAAAAAGAAACCGTTTGTTTACAAGAGCACCATCGTTCTTAAAACGACTTTTAAGAGTTTTATATTTGTTGCAGGCTGTTGGCGAGCGGAGCGAATGGCACGTCATACGTTGAAAGGTTCCAGCTATTTGGTTATGATTGGTCCTTGAGAAAAGAGAGTTTTAAGACGATTCATGAAACATATAACAAAGGTCGGTTTTGTCCGTAAAATATAGCTACTTTGTTCGGCCTAATGAATCCCCAAACATAAATGCTTAGTCGGTAGCTCCTCACTTGCGACACATGCACAAGTTTAAGTTCTACTACACACGACACGCCGAACAAACTTCGAAAATACTCATCTGACTTTTGAACTCGGTGTTCCAGACTAAACTATGTTTACCGACGAAGTAAAAAGAAACCAAGATATTTTTCTCGCTCAAAAAATAAAGTCCCCTTTAAGTAATGATATCTGTAAGTGTTAGAAACAAGGACAGCTAAAAGGTTAAGACATGACAGATCGGAAGTTGCAAACTCTTCAATGAATATTGCATGAACTGCGTGTCGCCGATAAATCACTTAGTATACGAAGCGTACTTAGTACACAACTTTGGTTATTGAGGCACTCCTAACATCATTTTACAATTTAAATTAGTGCGAAGTTTTTATTTATGAATTTATTTCCAGATACGGTCAACCCTTTTAAGTATTTTTACACGAATGGGTTAGAAAGACCTGCAGACATTCAGTCTCACAGACATTCACAGAACTGTAAAAAGGGGCAAAGATAAAGATAATAAGCCTATGGTAACAAAATTGAATAGGAGAAAATGAAAATGGATAATATCAGAGAACCTGAGAAAACTACATTTTAAAACTGGTGCCCTAAATTGGGAAATAAAAATGAATATTCTGTGATTATCTTTCTCTCCGCCTCGTTGTTTTCTGACGTAAGTAAAGCTAAACAGAATTGTGGCCACAAGCACCGTTATGTTACTTTGGGATGCGGCGCCCTCTGCTATTCACAATTCTTCTTCGCACCGACTTTCAAACTAAACTTGCCGAGAAGTGTGAGTTGTGCAAAAATCCTCACGGTGGTTAGAGAATTAGTAGAACGAGCACAAAGAAACGAACGAACGAACCGGCAAAGATGAAGCTGCACTGTAAACGCAACTGACACTGCAGCTTCTTCTATGTCAATTAGTTCATCCCTTTCTTTGCCCTGGTTCTACTAATTCTGCTGCCACCACCATCCAGCATCCACTGACTGGCCTACAGAAACACGGAAGAGAAGCTCTCCACATGATAGTTTTGCTCTGAACCTAAGTAGGAAAGAAAGAATGCAGAGCGTGAAGAACGCAAGTTTCTTATCAACAACAAGAATTGTTTTGCAGATTGCGTTCACAGAAAGCTGATGATGAAAAGGTGATGCAGAGGTGTGGTAGAATTGCTATGAGTGTTCCAGGACCCAAAGCTTTATATAATATGTCGAAAGCATCTCCGAAATTAGGGGAAGTGACTCATAGGTACACACTGGTAATTCAAATGCATTTTTTTAACCACAGAGTTAGGGAGGACGCAAAAACAATATACACGCAGAACAAACGCTGAATAGACATTTAGTTTGTGGAACAATCAGGTTATTGAGAACAACTTCAAACTGCTCTTAAGGGCGTCGGCAGTAGCCATCAGGCATATAGGATAAGAAATGTCCAATGCACGCATAATGTCTAGAGGGATCCACTGCGTCTTGAGGCAGGTGGACTCAAAGAGGTATAAGCGATCTTATTGTAGACTACAAGACTCGGCAAAAAGAACCGTCGCAACAATGAACAACTGGCATCTACTTATGCCCACCTATTCACCAGTCTTTCGGGGCAGCGTTTGTATCGGCCGCGTTGTGAGCTTTTGTCTTTCTGGGATTGAGAATTTTCTCTCACGGTCTTAAAAGTAAGTGTGGTTCATTTACAGTGAACTCGACACATTATGAGCGCTGGATATGCCCAGTAATATTCAAATGAATGGTCATCAAGACCACCACTTCGAAGACCACAAATGATCTCTCTGCTCTTTCTTTTTCGTGGGGAAGAAGGGAAGAAGAGATTTGCTTTTACCATCGTGGAAAGGGAAAGTAAATATACTTATGTGCCGGGTGGGAGATAAGGGCTAATTAACCTGCAGCTACGAACTGAAGAGAGAAATCGCCTGTAGAGTATTCAATGCTTTTTACGCAGAATTCCTTTCAACGCGGAGGCGTAAAGGAGCTCGTGAGGCAGAGAAAGCGGAGACATCGTTGTAGGCATCGCCTAAGTCTAAAGATGCCGGGGCTCCGCCGCGTCGTTAGTCCCTGAAAAATTGCAGAATCAGCGGCGGAGGACTTGCGCAGGTTGTGAGAACGGAAGCTTTCTGCTTTTTCCGGTGTCCACCAGCAGCGCTGCGAGTTAGTGCGACGAGAAAAATGGGGGAAAGCAGTGGGCTAGGAAAGTTCTTAAATGCCTGTACGTATGGTATGTTGACACTACACTGAGAAAGCGAACTAGAAAACTGACAAGCAAATATCTGGACAGCAGTGGGGGGAGGGGGGGGGTGCAAATTGGGAATGAGCTCTGTGGAGAACAGGGATGCTAGCGAAATCGGCACTGGGATCATACAATATCTCTAAGCGGGAAATTGCCAAAGAAAATATCTACGATAATTGTAGGGGGAGCTCTTTGTTGTTTGAGGCCAGGACGGGAGTTTTGCGGACTAAGACATATAGAGTCAGGTGCCACGAGATAGACACGTTCGTGCGGAGAGGAGGAGGAAACGGCTGAACACTTAATACTTTTCTGCAAAGGGATTCACCGTACAGTGGAAAGCAGCGGGGCAGTTTTGTCCAAACCATTGGGGTTTAAGGACACTGAAGGAAAAGTAGATTTTAGGCGGATAGAAGTAACCAAGCGAAGGTTACCTGATTGATGGGTAAAATCAAGACAACAGTAAAATTTTACAAGTCATGGCTAGGTGGCTTGAACCACCGCCCGATTTAAAGGGTTCAGCCTTATCCATCCATCCAACGACATCATTTGTTGATGTCGTTCTTGATGTCGTTGTTGATGTCGTTAACGAGGTGATTAAGATCTCCTCGTTAATTCAAACTTGTGGTCGGATCTGCGCTCAGCACATAGCCTAAGCGTATGTATTCGCGTACAGCATCAACGCTTTGTTGCCTATCAGGAACTGCTGTTTGCTTCTGAAACATTATAACATCAGTTTTATGCGCATTAATTTTAAATCCACCGTTCTTAGTTTTGAAATTCGTGCATAGCTTTACTTAGAAAGTCTGTGCCATTATCGCAGAATAACAAAGTATTTTTTTGAATGTTCACAATAACGGTTTTCTCTAACTGTTCTGAACTCAGTTATTTGAATATTATCTCTAAACAAGTGATGAACACTACTTTAGATATGAGATCTTGCCAGCCGCCTTTCCTCCTTCGGGATTTATCACTTTCTGTGATGAACTGAGCATTGCAATGCAATATTCGTATTTTCTAACCTATTTTCATCTCAGCTAATGGAGCGACCACCATGAGGTAAAAATATTACATCTGCAAGTCTTCGCGATGTTCCAATTTCAACTTCTTCAAGGGCTGTAAAATATTTCAGAACAAAGAAAAAGTCTGATATGTAAAATGAAATATAGTTGCAACTCTGCACGACATATCTTTATTTGCTTCTTAAGGATTTTCTTCTGCAGTTTTAAGTTGAAGGGTCAGTCTAATTTTTTTTTCAGTGTGAATAATGAACTTCCTATCGTTGTACAGGAGCGTCAAGAAGCAGAGACATTTCATTTTGGGCATCGTTTTGAACCGTCACGAAGTGTTCTGGAAACATGCCATTTTTCGGCAGATTCTTTTGTCGTGTTCCAAAAACAAATTATTTACAAACCAGAACCCTACACTATTAATAATACTCTTTGTGTCTTCTGGATTCGAGTGCTTTCACCATGCGCTCTCACCGAGGAATGCGGCGCCTGCGATCTACTCACGACGCCCGCTCTGAAAAGCGTAAAGTGCTTCACTCTACAAAACGCTTTTGCAGTCATTTCTCTCGGCTTTCTTTGAAGCGGCCCAAAGAACATTAAAACTGGCATTCGAAAGCACCGACTGGGGACGGGCTGAGAGCTCAGACTACCAAACGAAACGGCTGCTAGCGACGGTGAGGAAAAAATGGCCTTTGTTTCCTAGTTGGCGACACCTTGCGGCACTAACGCATAACAGTGAACGGTAAGGTGCTGTGTGTATTATTTACCTGTCGTTTGCTACGGGCCCCAGACAGCTCTTGATGCTCTCTTTTTGTACTGTTTAGAGAGTCGAAGCACATTTCTTTCCAGCACTGGATTGTCGGCGAAACGGGGCGCGTCGTACATCGATTTTGACGACTGCGGTGGGTGGGAGCCCAGACGGCGGATCTGCTTTTCGTTACGTCTTGTCAGCGAGCTTGAAGTTATTCTTTCGACGCTGCCGCGCAACACGCCTGGCCTCCTTCTTAACCAGGAAAACGTAGCAGGCTTTTACTATCCATGGAGTTGTCGGATTTCTCATGCACTTGAATGTAGTTACTGCTAGTGTACGCAACGGCCATCTTATAATTGAAGCATATCGACAATGCCCACCATCTTTTTCATCGCTTGACATCGAGTAGCGTTACAGTCTCTCGCCTCTCACGGCTGCAAGACAGGACTCTGCGCGACAAACAATGTTTTTTGATTTCCACAATAGAGTCCGGGTTCAACGTTGTATGGATCCTAATAGGAATTTTAAGCCGTGCGAAGTCTCATGTCTCTTTTGTCGTTGTGTTCCTGCTGTGGGTGGAAAATCAGTGGTGGGTTTTACAATTTTTCGTTACAAGGGGAAGTGAAGAGAACTTTGTATGCTCTCCGCTTTCCGCGGAGCCTACAGCAGTGTTAGCAAAGAGCGAAGATAGGTATGGATGAAGTAGCTTTAGTTTTGATCAGGCTAGGAGGCGCTAGGTTGTGAAGGAAAAAGAACCGGGGGTGGGGGCGACACTAAAGCTCCGTCTTACGGGTATGACTCTAGAGAGTAAATGGGTTAGTGCCCATATATGGGGAACATGTACTCCTCAACTTTAGTTACATAAATCGCTGGGTGTCCTAATACCACTTCCGGCGATGTGTTGTAGCCTCTGAGCGACCCGCTGCTGCCCAGCGATGGCAGTACTGCAACAGACAGCGCTTCGAGACCTATAGGTTGCAATTTCTGAGCAACCTCTTGCGAGCAATCATTAATTTCACTGCAAACTACAACTGTGGTCAGTTTGCTCTCACAGTAAAGGTTAACAAATAACTTACTGAATTTCTGTTTACTGCATTGCTCCTCCTAAATCTGGATGTTGCTATCCAGTACGTTTTTAGATGTTTTCTTTCACGATGTTTTAATTTCGGGCCGCCTACGAACATTTCATACATTTTGTTCAACCTTGAGTTATCAGGTGCAGATTTATAAAACGCTGCTACGCTAGACAGGACAGAAACCGAGCTCCATTGTGATAGTTCAATACATGATTCGGTACGAAGAATGTTCGTTTCTTAAAGCTTCACAATGACAAGCCTTTATTGCGTGCACATATAGTATTCCAGGCTATCGATAGGCAGTTCAAAAAATAACCCGTAAGTTGGATTCATTTTATGAAGTTTGAATTTTGGCCTTCAAGGTATTTAAGGTAACTGTTTCACCAACTACTTACTACTGATCAATGTCCGGCGCAAAATCAATTCCCCAAGTGAAATATAAAGGTATCCGGGTGAAATCTAAAAGCTTTCCTTGCGCTATCCTGAAAATTGACTCCTGAAAGTACAATAAAAATTCCCCAAAAAAAGATGTAAGTACAAATATACACACAACAGCACACAAAAGGCAATACTTGCGCATGCGGTCTGTATTCATATTCACTCATCTCTTAGTTACAGAGGACGTAAAGTTTCCGACAAAATTTCGGCGACATTGCATTCACATAGCCCTCTCGTGCTTTATTTTATTCATTGGTTCGAAAGCGAGTAGAAAGAAAGGGATGAGGCGCTGATTGGTTTGTATTCACGGATAATGATGTTGAACATCGCCAGGATCTATCTACAGGCGGGTTCTGGAATTTCAAATAGAGCGTCTTTCGTTACGCACCCGTTTCCCCTTCTGAAATGCAATGTAACCACAGTTCATTATAAATTTGACGCAGTTCAGGTTAGAGCAATGCTTTTCCTCTCTGGCCATAGCGTATGTCTTATTACGCATTAAAACACCAGATAATTTTGCAATTAATCTGAGTAAGCTCATGACAACTGTGTAAAACGACTTGATGTGTTTAAAGTATTCCTTGGCTAGGATTTTTATAGCGCGGCGTTTACACGTGTACACCGCGTGTTTCCCCAAAGACGTTCTGCAAAGTCTAAAAAGACGGCAAACAGCTTTCAGAGGCGTCCAACCTCTTGATACTGGAAACTCTTGCTATGTCGTGCGTCTAACGGGCTCTAAGTTCAAGAAGCTGATATATATATATTGTCACCGACAAACGGGCGAAGCACTCAAACGAGGTTTAATAAGATGTGCTGGGAATGCCAGACAGCACGGAGCTCGAGCAAGGAAGAAGACGGATCCCCCTAGCCCCTCGAGTGCGCAAGGCATGACAAATCCCATCTAAAACAGTTCGGCCGCGGTATGGCGCCACTGGATTTCTTGGTACTGTGGCATTACTCCCCCTCTCTGAAGGGCAACGACTCGGTGCCGCAACAATGAGAAGCCGGAGGGCAAGGGACGGCGAATGCTGGTGTAGACATGCCTGAAGCGCTAGCGGGCGTGGTAAGGCTTCATCCGTGCGACACGGACGACTTCGGGGGTCGGCCGTCTAGAGGAGCGAACTGTTCCCTAGGGGAGAACTTCATAGTTCACCTCACTGACTTGGTGGAGTACCTCGTAGGGGCCAAAATATCGGCGCAGAAGCTTTTCGGAGCGCCCACGCATGCGGATTGGGCTCCAAACCCAGACTTGTTCGCCGGGCTGATAACTAACAGCTCGGTGGCGGAGGTTATAACGGCCAGCGTCGAGGGCTTGCTGGTGCCGGATGCGCTGTCGGGCAAGTTGGCGGGCGGCCTCGTCGTGACGAACGAATTTTGCAGCACCGATAACAAATAAGGTACTACTAGTCGAGAGCAGCTTGGCGTCCAGCTTGGTTGTGGCTTCGCGACCATGCACTAAACGAAATAGAGTGAATCGTGTCGTTTCTTGTAGAGCAGTGTTGTAGGCAAATGTGACGTAAGAGAGTATGGCGTCCCAGTTGCGGTGGTCTGCGTCGACATACATGGAAATCATGTCGGCGATCGTCTTGTTGAGCCGTTCGATGAGTCCGCTCGTTTGAGGGTGGTAAGCTGTCGTTTTGCGATGATTTGTGCCGCTCAGGCGCATACCTTCCTGCGTAAGGGCCGAGGTGAACGCCGTTCCCCTGTCAGTTACAACGGTGATGGGTTCAACGTGACGAAGCACAATATTTTGAACGAAAATGTTCGCATTTTCGTCAGCGGCGCCACGAGGGTGAGCTTTAGTTTCACAGTACCGGCTGAGGTAGTCGGTGGCGACCACAATGTAGCGGTTACCCAGCGAGGGTTCCGGAAATGGGCCGAGTAAGTTCATGCCGACTTGGTGGAAGGGGACTTGTGGCGGATCAATAGGCTGCAGTAGTCCGGCTGGCTTAGTAGGAGGCGTCTTGCGACGTTGGCACGCGCGGCAAGTTCTGACGTAACGCTGGACAATTGCAGCAACCCTGGGCCAGTAGAACTTTTGGCGTATCCGCGCCAAAGTGCGGGAAAAACCCAGGTGACCAGAAGATGGGTCATCATGGCATGGCTGCAGGACTTCGTCGCGCAAGGCCGCAGATACGACGAGCAGAGAGGCAGCTTCCATCGGGTTGTGGCTTTTCTTATACAGAACGGCATCGCGCAAACAGAATGACGGTAGTTAACGTGAGAAGATTCGCGGAGGCGACGCAGTGCTTCCTTCAAGATACTCAATTAGAGGCCGTAGTTCACGGTCGTCCCTTTGGTGTTCAGTGAGGACGGACATGGAGATGGCGCCGAGAAAAACAGAATCGTCGTCAGGATCATCTCGGTTGTCCTCGATAGGAGCACGAGACAGACAGTCGGCCTCACTGTGCTTCCTACCGGACTTATAAACGATGGTGATATCGAACTCTTGAAGGGTAAGGCTCCAGCGTGTAAGCCGTCCCAAGGGATCTTTGAGGTTCGCCAGCCAACAAAGCGAATGGTGATCACTGACGACTCTAAAAGGGCGGCCGTATAAATACGGGCGAAATTTGGTCACTGCCCACAGAATTGCCAGGCATTCTTTTTCAGTAGTAGAATAGTTCGCCTCCGAGCGTGACAAGGTGCGCCTTGCGTATGCGATGACACGTTCGATACCATCCTGCCTCTGCACAAGGACCGCACTGTGGCTGATGTTGCTGGCGTCGATGTGCAGTTCAGTGTCGGCGGACTCGACGAAGTGGCCAAGGATGGGCGTACTCTGGAGACGAGTGCGGAGGTCTTCGAAGGCCTGTTGTTGCTCCAGGGCCCAGAGGAACGGTTCGGCATCTTTCGTGAGGCGGGTGAGGGGCTCAGTGATCTGGCAGAAGTTCGGCACAAAACGCCGATAATAGGCGCAGAGACCCAGAAAGCGGCGCACACTGCGCTTATCGATTGGCACGGGAAAAGCAGCGACGGCGGCTGTCTTATCGGGGTCAGGGCTAACTCCCTTAGCGCTCACGATGTAGCCGACAAACTTCAACTCCTAAAGGCGAAGTTACATTTTTCGGGCTAGAGGGAAAAACCGGCCGAACGAATTGCTGCTAGCACAGCGCGCCGGCGCCTCAAGTACTCTTCGAGCGTGGCGGAGAAAATGACTACGTCATTTAGGTACACTAGGCAGGACTGCCATTTTAGATGGGCAAGCACGATGTCCATCATCCGCTGAAAGGTAGCAGGAGCCGAGCACTGGCCGAAAGGAAGCACCCGGAATTCGTACAGACCATCCATTGTAATAAAGGCGGTCTTTCCCGGTCGCGTTCGTCCACCTCGATTTGCTAATAGCCACTGCGTAAATCTAGTGACGAGAAGTACGTGGCGTGGCGTAACCGGTCCAGGGAGTCATCAATGCGTGGCAGAGGATAAACGTCTTTTTTTTTACTTTGTTTAGACGCCAGTAATCAACACAGAACCGTAGGGTTCCATCTTTCTTCGCCACTAGAACAACAGACGATGCCCGCGGGCTCGTCGACAGTTGTATCACGTCGTCTTGGAACATTTCTTGAACTTGTCGGTGAATGGCATCCCGTTCCTTCGAAGAGATCCGATAAGGCGGCTGCCATAACGGTCGCTGGTTTGTGCCAACTATAATGCGGTGCTTTATGAGCGGAGTCTGCCCGACCTTGGAGGACGAGGCAAAACAGTCGCGGAAAGATTCGATAATGCTCTCGAGGCAGCGTTTCTGATTAGACGGGAGGTTCGGGTTCACTCCGGTTTTTATGGGAGTGGTCGGTGCCTCCACTGATGCCGGGATTTCGGACAGCGAGTGCCGTCCCGCGAATTCGCTAAGGTGTTCGAAATCCGCTATACCTGTTTTTCCAGGCAAACACTGGAGTTCATAACCAAAATTGGTCACTAAAAGTTCGGTTCGCCCACTGTTCAATTCAATAATTCCTCGAGCAACACAGACTTGCCGACCAAGGAGCAGCGACATGTTGGTTTCAGCAATGCCACGAATTTTGGTGCTGTTATCGCACTCTACAGTAAAAAACATGCTGGATCTTGATGGGATCAAAACGTGGTCGTCACAGACGCATAACTTAGCCCTGTGTGGCTCGGTATCGTCATCGACAGGACCTTGGGTGGAGAACGACACGATTAGCTCCTGGAGGTTGATAACGGCACCGTTCTCTTGAAGGAAATCCAAACCGAGTATGAGGTCTTTGGAGCACTCGGGTAACACAGCAAAGCAGCCAGGGAAAGTAACACCGCGGATCTGGATTCGCGAAGAGCAGACAACGACGGGAGTTACCACGTGGCCACCAGCTGTCCGGATCTGCTGCCCAGACCAAGGGGTCAGAACCTTCCTCAAGACCGTGGCTAACCGTCTGCTCATTACCGAAAAATCGGCGCCGGTATCCACAAGTGCGGTAACGTCGTGGTTGTCGGCGGATACCGGAATTTCGGCGGAGGCCAGTCGGTCGCAGAGCGTCGTCGAGGTCGTCGGGTCAGGTCGTCGTCGGTCGGAGCGTCGCGGCGAATCGTCGGGTGGAGGCTCTTGACTCGGTCCTGTAGCGGCAGCCCTACCCCCGGAGGACGCTGTCTTCAGTTTTCCCGACGTGGGGACGTGCCTCTGAACTGGCCAGAGGATGACGGGCGGCCGGGCGAAGAGAACCGCCTTGGGGATGGCGATCGGGACTGGCGTCGCTGCGAGGTCGAAGATTGCACGTTATCAGCGAAGTACTCTTCGATATCCCGTGGTCTTACACCGTAGCGTGGTCGAGGTGCATCAGGAGAAAAACCCCTTAAACCCATTCTGCGGTAGGGGCAGTGGCGGAGGATGTGGCCGGGCTCCCCGCAGTGGTAACAGAGCAGACGATTGTTTGGCGTACGCCAAACGTGCGCTTTGCTCACGGGTGGCCTGAACTCCTGCGGCATGGAGGGTGCAGTTGCGACTGGGTCCTGCAAGTATGGTGCAGGAGGGACGGGGGGGGGGGGAAGGCTCGCATCGCTGGCCCGGAACTTGGTAGCGCCTCGCTGTACGTCATAACGGAAGGCGCCGGGTGTGCAGCTGAGGGTGGCTGCACAACTCGTCAGATTTCTTCGCGGACCACGTCCGTTACGGCAGCGACGCAGACCTGTGGAGCTTCAAAGCGAAGTTTCGCCAGTTCCTCGCGCACAAGGCTTCTTACAAGCTCCCGAAAATCCTCAGCGGGCAGCGACGGTGGCGTATACTGGGAAGCGGCTGCTACAGTAGCCTGACGTCCGTAGTGGGCGCCCTGTTCCTGCACAGAGCGCTCGATACCCATTGAAATCGGACACTGTTCGTGGCGGGTCACGGACCAGTCCGGCAAATAGCTGCTCTTTTACGCCACGCATTAAGTGGCGTACTTTCTGGGCTTCGGGCATAGCAGGATCGGCCCGATTGAACAGTCGCGTCATGTCCTCTATGAACATCGCGACTCTCCCATTCGGCTGCTGTGATCTTGAGCGCAGGGCGATTTCAGCCTTCTCTTTTCTTTCGCTGCTGGTAAATGTCGCTAGCAGCTCTCGACGAAAAGCCTCCCAGGTGGTAAAGGAAGCTTCGTGGTTCTCAAACCACGTTTTGGCCGAGTCCTGAAGCGCAAAGTAGACGTTGCGCAGCTTGCGCTCGCCGTCCCACTCATTGAAACCCGCAACTCGGTCAACGCTGGCCAACCAGTCTTCGTATCCTCAAACTTCTCAACGTGGAATGATGGGGGCGACCGATGCGTGTGAAGGATGAACGGCGGGGCATTCCCGGAATGCTGACCTGTCTGGCTGGCCGTAGCGGATGTCATGGCTTTTGCTGGCCTTGCGTGTTGGCCGAACTCTGGCTGTAGGCCTCGCAGCTGGCGGCTCGTCTTGTGGACTGGTGTTGTAGCCACGCGTTCAGAACTGACGTCAAGAGTGTCCTCGAGGTCAGCGTACATGGACCGCACCAAGCACCTCCACCAAATATGTCACCGACAAACGGGTGAAGCACTCAAAGCAGGTTTAATTAGACGTGCTGGGAGTGCCAGACAGCAGGGAGCTCGAGCGAGAAAAAAGACGAATCGCTGTGGCCCCTCGTGTGCGCAAGGCATGGCAAGTCCCATCTAAAACAGTTCGGCCGCGGTATGGCGCCACTGGATTGCTTGGTACTGTGGCAATATATATATATATATATATATATATATATATATATATATATATATATATATATATATATATATATATATATATAAATGAGGTACTTGACTGCTTAAAATAATATGCATCAAAGTATACGCTTCATTTAAGGAAACCTTTTTATTTGACTCGACGTTTCGATCGGAGGACCGATCTTGAAAAAGATCGGTCCCCTTAAATGAAGCGTATACATCGATGTATATATATATATATATATATATATATATATATATATATATATATATATATATATATATATATAGAGAGAGAGAGAGAGAGAGAGAGAGAGAGAGAGAGAAAGAGAGAGAGAGAGCAGATAAGCTAAAGGAACTGAGGGGCCTGTAACAAACTTATGAAGAAAGCCGACAGTCACCGACACCAAGGTGCATAGGGGAATGTTTTTCTTCTTTTATGTGTTGTGCTTATCAGTGGGATATTATAGTACTTAGATTAATAAATCGCTCAGAGAAAATTACTTATAAAGCAGCAGAAAAAACAACCATGCCGCCGGTTGGGATCCGAACCCACGACCTCCGAATATCGCGTCTGATGCTCTTACCAACTGAGCTACGGCGACGGCTGTCCAATCTGCTGCTCTCGTGGGTATTTATGTTCATTGGGTGTAAGCGAACCTTGAGAGTGTTCACCAGCGCCACCCTCCACCATAGCGGCGGACGTAGCACGTCCTGTAATACCGCGAGCGTGACGTGGAACGTCATCTAACGGCGAGGGCGGGAACTGTGCGAGAGCCCTCTTAAGCTACCTATGGCATCAAGACTGCCAGGACCGAGACCCTCGTTAAGCTATTAGCAGATAAGTTAAAGGAAATGAGGGGCCCGTGGCAAACTTATTCAGGAAGCTGACAGTCACCGACACCAAGGTGAATAGGGGGATGTTTTTCTTTTTTTATGTGTTGTGCTTATCAGTGGGATATTATAGTACTTAGATTAATAAATCGCTAAATAAAATTACTTATAAAGCAGCAGAAAGAACAACCATGCCGCCGGTGGGATCCGAACCCACGACCTCCGAATATCGCGTCCGGTGCTCTTACCAACTGAGCTACGGCGACGGCTGTCCAATCTGCTGCTCTCGTGCGTATTTTTGTTCATTGGGTGTAAGCGAACTTTGAGAGTGTTCACCAGCGCCACCCTCCACCATAGCGGCGGACGTAGCACGTCCTGTAATACCGCGAGCGTGACGTGGAACGCCATCTAACGGCGAGGGCGGAAACTGTGCGAGAGCCCTCTTAAGCTACCTATGGCATCAAGACTGCCACGACCGAGACCCTCGTTAAGCTATTAGTATAGCAAATAAGTTAAAGGAAATGAGGGGCCCGTGACAAACTTATGAAGGAAGCCGACAGTCACCGACAGCAAGGTGTATAGTGGAATGTTTTTCTTTTTTTTATGTGTTGTGCTTGTCAGTGGGATATTATAGTACTTAGATTAATAAATCGCTTAAAGAAAATTACTTATAGAGCAGCAGAAAATACAACCATGCCGCCGGTGGGATCCGAACCCACGACCTCGGAATATCGCGTCCGGTGCTCTTACCAACTGAGCTACGGCGACGGCGGTCCAATCTGCTGCTCTCGTGGGTATTTATGTTCATTGGGTGTAAGCGAACCTTGAGACTGTTCACCAGCGCCACCCTCCACCATAGCGGCGGACGTAGCACGTCCTGTTATACCGCGAGCGTGACGTGGAACGTCATCTAACGGCGAGGGCGGAAACTGTGCGAGAGCCCTCTTAAGCTACTAGCAGATAAGTTAAAGGAAATGAGGGGCCCGTGACAAACTTATATATATATATATATATATATATATATATATATATATATATATATATATATATATATATATATATATATATATATATATATATATATATATATATATATATATATATATATATATATATATATAACTTTAAAAGGCTTTGGTAAACACACTGTGAGCAATATTGAAATGCATAAATGAACCCAAACAGCTGAGGAACAGGTTATTCAAAGGAATAGTGAAAAATTATCTTACCTTTTGTTGCCTTCAGGGCACTTACGACCGGATATTTTTCTTTGTCTCTTCTTAGAAACAGTTTAATGCGTACGGAAGTTCTTTCCTCCGCGACGATAATTAACGAGATTGCTGACAAAGTATTCTGACAGATGGCTTATTGACCGATTTCCTTCGTGATTAAACTTCTTTAAAAAAAACAATCAGACAGCTTTGCTGCCTCCATTTTTTTCCTTCATCATTCCGACTGCACGCCTAAATGTATCATTTCTAGCTCATATCAGCTGCTGCTCACCTTTGACGCTACTATTTTCGCACGTGTACCCTTCTCGCCAATATTTAAATTGCGATGTCGAGGCGGTTTGAAGGAACTGTAGTGCAGAATGGTCAAATGCTTTGGAGGTAGATACTTCTACGGCTTCGAATACATCACGCATGTCTCGCGTAGGAGCTTAATGAGATAGTGCTCATGATAAGCATGAAATTAAAGGATCTGAGTTGAGCTAGGTGATCGGTGCCAGTGCAGCTTTAGTTCTATTCCCGGCCACGCGTAACATTTCTGTTTTCGCCACTACGTGTATACACCCTGTGTACCTTGCCGCCTAAATGTATGGGCAAAACCTCATACGTCGTCTAGCATTTTTCTAGACTACTATGTGGAAAAAATTCATACCTAATTATCTTTTCCGGCTAGCGATGTTTGAGATAGTTATTTTGGTTCCCCCCCAAACCGTTCCATTTCGTCGTGCAATTACAGTTCGAAAAGGCTTTCAGAGCAGCTCGGGACACAAACCATGAAAGAGGAGGCAAACTCAGCGAGTGTTCACGCTGACCGAAATGTTTTTTTTTTGTTTTTCATCATACTGGTCTGAGCGGAATTGGCTGAGGAACGCAGTGAATGAGAATTGCAGTGAATGTGCTTTGGTGTTATCAGTTTCTGCATGCCAACATGTCTATTGGTCGCTGCGCCTCATATATGAAGGACATATTTCTTTCCCTCATCAGCAATACGCGGCCGTGTAGAATGCACTTGGAGAATAAATTTCAAACTGAAACCAGACTAAAAAAAAGCTGCCTACAGAAGTTTTTGTTGTTCATTCAAGTCTAACGATAGTCCCTTGCTAGAAAACTAGCTCGAGTTTCCTATTAGTCGCGGTTCGGCTCTCTGATTGCTGGATTGCGCGCGCTTTGTCGTTGACGCGAAATCAATACGGAACCTCGCCAGCGTGCGTCCCGCCGCGCGAGCATCCGTTAACCGGGTGTCCAATCAGTGGCTCTAAACTGGGATTCTCATCAAGCGAGGGGCCCGCGGGCGCAAAGGGCTCTTGACTTCCTGTCATCAAGGCCGGGAAAAAGCGCACTCCTCCGCCCTCTTCCTTTCCTCTCCTGTTGTCCGCCCTCCGATTTACGTCAGACAACGCTGGCCACATTCTGCGGGGACCAATTGCTTGGCATGAATATTCATTACCGGCGATACACGCTGCCGTGGGCATGGGGCGCATTTGCCCCCCGACGAGTGTTCGTTATCGCGGATCAGAAGTTGGCTCGGCACCCTGATGATATGAGCGACGAAAGAGAGCGGTGGAGGAACGTGGAAGTTAAATAGGAGGAAAGTTGAGCGTCGAGATGAATGCGGGACAAAAGGGGGAGAGAGGTGGACGCCGGAAGGTCGAGGGGTTTCGGTTCATTTACGCTGACGAATGACGGCGGACCTAGTGGTTGGCCTTTCGGCTAGACCCCCACTGAAGTAGTTTGCCCGGATGAAAATTAAATTCTCCCGCTCAGGAGCCTCCATTTTGTTCGTCACCGCAGAAGCCTTGAACGACACCTAATTATAACGACTTTAAACTGCTGGTAGGTTTAGGCGATACCTTAACTCATGGCGCACTTTATTCGACAGCGTTGTACGCTTCGTGCTCTTATGCCATATTTATGTTTCCGTTCGCTTAAATCTTATTGCCTAGGCTGCACTTATCTTTTGTCTCCATCCACCCCCCCCCCCCCCCGCCCATTTTTGTTTTGCTGCGGTCATTCTTATCAACATAGTTAATTTTTTGCCGTCTAAATGAAAGAACTATAAATATAAAGAATATTTGAATGCACTTGTAAGCAGTATTTCAAAACAGTGGACTACTTTAGTTGCTTTGCCAGCGCGTGCCGCTTGAGAAAGACTAAGGGTTCGTGCATACGAATTCGAACGTGTGTGCGCACTGGCTAATAGCCCAAAAGCGTTAGATAGGGTGACCGCATTGCGAATATGTCCATTTTGTAAAATTTTCGCTTTGATTTGACAAACATGGCATTATTCAATACAAACTCCAGCTGCGATTCTGTATACAGACACTCTCGACGAGTGACTGGAACAGAAGATACTTTAGGAAGCTTGCTATTGTCGCTTAAAATGTTTAAGTTTTTTCAGCCTACATTGGCACCCACTTTTAAACTTTGAATGGCTTTGAAAGAAACGATACACGGGGCAACGAGTCAGCGTGGCGTTTGACACGTGAAGGAATTCAACTAGAACCTATATCCTGTGGGAAATCTATTCAATTATGCGTACATTAAATTATACAGAAGAAAACGCGACTTTTTCAATCGAGGCTCCATAGGTCGCCGCACATGGCGACACAAGCTATCAACCTTCCCAAATTTTTGAAAGTTAAGAAAGCTTAAGAGATTGCTTTTCACCTCTCCTTTTGCAGCCTCTTATTTTGCCTCTATCATGCTTTATGATAATAAGCGACAATGAACTCACTATTTCGGTCTGTCATGTTGCTACGGTGAGGAATGATGTGTCGATATAATCACTCGCACCTTTTACGTGTCAGCGTAAGGAGCCGTTAAAAAATTTTGCGCTGACTCGTGTCACACCCTGTAGAAGAAAATGCATAAATGAGAAACTTCACAGCCAGCCAGCGCTCGGCCGGCTGATGCTTCAGACCATTACGCTTTTGCGCGAATTTTTTTTTCCTCTAGTGCATGGAAATCAATATTGCTGACCTGCCAAATACCAAACACTCCACATTTTAAGCAGCCCTTCTCTGGTTCAGTGACCGAAATGTCGTCGTTTTCTTAAATTTCCCGCGTATTTGCCGGCGCCAAAAAGCCTCGCCGTGCTTCTTGTACTATTGCAAGCCAGATATTGCCCGGACGTCCGTTCATTTCAATAGCCTTTGTAAAGCTCTCTGTAATGTATTCCGAAGAGAAGGCAAAGGAGAAAATAATATGAATGAGCTTGCGACGGGCGACTTGGCTTTGTCGCCAATGAAGCTAAAGCTACAAGACAAGAAGTTGGTCTCATTCGTTCTTACAAAATCGCGACACGGCCAGGGAACTGTCACCATGCCCCGAAACAACGCACTCTTTCTCGGACGAGCAGAGAAAGAAGTGGCAGTGCAGCACCTGAGCTTTTTAGCGGAGATGAGAACGAGTTTGCTTTCTTTTAAAGGAGCAGTCACGGATGTATCTTTTTGTCCAGATACAAATGTACGAATCATAATATAGAGAGTAGCCATACACTAGGCCATCTCAGCTCGAAAATTCACGTATCGAAACAGGAGGAATGCTTAAAATCTCTTATATGTAATTGGAGCACTATTGTGCTCTAGGCGACTTTGACGGTCTAAAAGTAAGTAACCACCCTATCTTAGATGGCCACAGAATTACGATCCAACTGTAATGCTTGAGCGCTCACACACTAATGTGCTTCCTTACCCAGTGCTTTCTTAGTGCACTAGGAGCGTTTCTTTTGCAGGTTGAGCAGGATATTGCGTAAAAACTTCGCATGGAAAAAATGGTATGCATGATTTAGAAACATGCGCGCTAGTGGATTACTAGGAATTCTGGTGGTAGGCCATGAAACAAAGTTAAACAATTCGCAAAACTAGGTTCTTGGGCACTTAAAGCTTTTTTACGTTACCACGTTATGATATGAAAGGCGGGTTCCTACAGACTGTGGTGAGGGAATAATACGGGTAGAGCATTTTTTACTGAGAGACAAGGCCAGATATAAAATAAAAAGAATTAGCACGAAACATCTAGACGAGGCGTCATGCACTTGTCTCATCCCGCATGAAGAAGTTCTCACAAGCACTCTTAATCTCTACTGGAGAAATGTCGTCGAAGTCCCTGGCGCACGGTTCCTCGTGGTGACTCACGTCAGTGAAGTCTGAGGCGCCCGGTACGTCCGTCATGTAATTCGTCCAGCGGGTCTATAACACCACGTCGAGCACCAAACTGTCCTCAGCGGACCGTCGAACCACCCGCGTAGTTTCAGTCCTGAAGAGTGACCGGCCGTCGCGGGTACATCACCGTCTCGGGTCTCGATCTCCGGGGTTGCATGTGCTGCAAGTCTTCTCAGCACGTTCGCGCACCGCCTCAGAACTTCTGCTTCAAACCATTCCTCTTGGGAAAAAACGGCGCTGTACCTTCTAGCTCAAATGTCAGTATCGAAGCCTTGTTCTTTCCTCTTACCGTCCTCACCTTCATGCGCACTTTTTTTTCTTTTGTGACACGTCATCATAAGAAACACCTCTCTTGTCATCTTCAGGTGCATCATACTTCCTTCGGGGCTCCGAAGTTGAAACAACCTTTCTGCCCCATAGTTTCTAAAGGGGGAGTGTCTGTCGCGCGATGGATATTCTGCTGCAGTAGCCTCATCAGCGTGGCCAATAAGAAATGTGTAGTGTTGCATTGTTATCTACACATTGCTATCCTCATCGGGGCCACTAATTACGCCGATTCAATATACCTCAAGTCTTTGCAGAGTTTTATGAAGATTCAGAAAGCGCACTAAAGGTTACCTTTTTGGGTTTTGGCTGCCGTTTGTTTCTCATTGTTTTCATATTAATCGCGGTAAACTTTGTTGGGCTTTCCAAGCCTTCCTACCCTAGCTTTAGCCCATGCTGAAATAAAACCTGTAATGCTCTTTATTTGCATTTTTTGTGCTTTGAGTGTCCATACCTTCCTTTTTAGCTGGTTATTCAACTTTACACTTGCACTTGCATACGCCCTTAGTCATGGTGGACAATAAACATTAGTTTTGAGCTTATTGCTGACGGCTGTCTGCTGCAAAGGACAGCCGTTAACGGAAACATAGCAGCGCTTAAAACGTTGTGCTGGCAGTGAATGCGCTAGTGGGAAAAAAATGAAAACCCAAGAAATCTTTCAGAAAAATAGAGCAGAGCTTGTATAAGTTGCGGTCGCCTTTTACGATGCCAGCGGCAAGGCCTACAGACTCGTGGTACTCGTTTATTTTTACCTTACTCGACATGTGTCTCACCTGTTAAGTTCACACAGCACTGCAGTGTGGTTTGCGGTGGACCCCTTATGCGGCTTTTTACATTGCTCGCTCTTCTGCTAACTCGTCATTATTGCCACGTTGCTGACTGCCTACCGGCGCCACCTTATGGCCAAAACTTACGTGTCAGCGCGTGGCCGAGTCTTTTTTGTCTCGAATGAAGACGGCTGTTCGGCGATCCTCGCCCCAGCAAACAGCTGTGCTGCTCTGCTTCATGCTACGTTTGTCGGTGGCAATATATTCCTCATACGTTCGCTGCCACCTTTCCACGACGACAGGTTCGATGTTGTTTAAGATTGGTTGGCCGGTTTGGACGGTGTGGCCGTATTCAAACAGCGGGACAATGAGCTGAAGCTGTCAACGTGTATTTCTCACTGCAAGACTCGGTGAAGACGTCGTTTCAGAACCACGAGGCGTCCTTCTCAACTGGGCAGCTTTCCGCCTTGACTTGCTCGCCGCATCCAGCTCGAGCGAGCGATTGGAAAACGCTGAAATTGTCCTTTGCTCCAGGTCACAGCAGTCCAGCGAGAGCGTGGCCATGTTTATAGAGGCCTTCGCATGTCTCTTGTATCGGGCCGACACTGCCATGATCGAAGCTACAAAGGTACGGCACCTTATGCGTAGGGTGAAGGAGCACCTGTTTGCTGGCCTGATTCGCGACTCTCCGGAAACCGTCTCTGACTTCGCCAAAGGAGCCACGGGTGTGGAACGCTCATTACAGGAACGGAGTACCCAATACGGCCCTCAGGCAAATGAAGCGGCCACTTCCCCGAAGCGGTCCGTGCCAGCCCCCGGGGACAAGGGGCTGCGGGAGCTTGTGCGGAGCATTGTCCGCGAAGAACTGCGACCCCTCCTCTTGGATGCTTCGTTGGCAAGCATAGCTTCGCAAGGGTGCGTCCTCCGTGAAGAAATCCGGCGAGCGGTTCAGCCGCTACCAGCACCAATACCAGAGTCGCACTTCATCTCTTAGAGCGACGCCCTACGCAGACCTGCACCCACGCCGCAAGCGTTCCACCCCGCTGTCGAACCACCCCACCGTTACCTGCGCCCCGTCGAGCAGCAGCACGACCTGCGCCCTCCCATCAGCAAAGCGCACGCGTGACGAACGTCTAACAGTGGACCGTTCTGCTAGCACTACGGCGAGCCCTGCCATATTCTGCGGAATTGCCCATACATCAACATGGTTTTCAGAGGGCCATCGGCCGTGCCTCGACCCTGCTATGGTGAAAGACCGCAGAACATTGAGGACTACATGGCCGCTCATGTTCTGCCTTCGACCTCGGAGCAGCGCAAATCCCGATCACCTTCCCCGAGGTGCTTTGCCCCAGTCGGCCCAGTCGAGCCGTTGAAACCGCCACGCGCAACAGTCGCATACGTGTCACAAACGCGCAACAGTATGTTGCGCCTATGAGACGACCACGCGAGCAAGCAAGTTCGTCGCAGTGGAGTGTAATGACAGCACCGGCACTCGTGGCACTACAACTGCAACAAAGCAGAAATAAAGCTAGCGGACACGATACTTAGGAGAGCATACAAAACAGCGCTAGACCTACCGCAATCAACCTCGACGGAGAAGCTAATGGCTCTAGGTCTGCATAAAACCTTTGAGGAGCTAAGGGAGGCCCAACTCGTAGCTCAGCTCCAGAGGCTAAAAAAGACCAAAACAGGGACCGAGCTGCTCAAAAGATGCGGCTACGAGGGTGCACTGTCAGAGATAAAAAGATCAAAACGAATACTCGATGAACTGCGGCAAACAGTTAGGGTAGCACCAATTCCCAAAAATATGGATCCGAACCCACACAAAGAGCGACGGGAGGCTAGGGCACAGTATGTGCAACACAACCTAGTCAACAAAGAAAACATTACGTACACGGATGCAGCTACATACGGAAGAACTAGACAACATATCAGAAATAGAGCGGTTGCAACGGCAATCAATCATGAGCTCAAAGAAATAGCCAGCGCAACTATCAGGGATGGCACGATTGAGGAGGCCGAAGAGGATGCCATTGCCCTAGCGGCGGCAGAGGGCTACCGTGCTCAAAGGTTCCTAATAATTCTAACAGACTCGCAAACAGCGTGCAGAAACTACATGAATGGCAAAATAGGGGGGGGGGGGGCAGCGCTCCACATCCTAAATACAGCCAAATTACCGCCGAAGGAAAAACAATTGCAACACATAATAATGTGGGTACCGGGACACACAGGCATCGCGGGGAATGCCGAGGCGGATAGGAGAGCTCGAGAGCTTACAAACCGAGCCTCCAACCAAACCAGCCTCGAGCAGCCTGACGCGGAACCAGTGCCCTTTGGATACTCAGAAATGCTGAATTACTATAAGGGGGTCAGGATTAGATATCCCCCACCTCACAAAAATCTCCACCAGCAGGAAGAGATCTATTGGAGACAGCTACAAACGGGAACTTTTCCGAATCTAAACACGCTAAGCAATATCCACCCAGGGCTATATAGCAGCAAATGCCAATGGTGCGAGGACAAAGCCACAATAATTCATATAACGTATTGTTAAAAGAGAACAAATGCGGCTGCAATAAACAGAATCCTGAGTGTGGAGCAGTGGGAGAGGATGCTTTCCAGCGAGGATCTGGCGGTCCAGGCAGGGCTGGTCCGGAAAGCCTACCTGGCGGCAAGACTCAGTGGGGCCCTGGACTAGGGGCTCCAACTCTGCCACAAGAGCCACAGACCACATCAAAAGATGTGAAGAGTGCCTCTACACCGAGACACACCCATATATTTCTATGAATAAAGTTATTACTACTACTACTCGTGGCATCGCTGTAACAAACATGTCGCTGCTACTCGCTCGACAATGTATCTCACATTTTCACTACCTTGTTCCAGCAATCTCTTGACACCGGGTGCGTACCTGACTCGTGGAATCTTGCTTCTGTATATAAATCAGGTGATCAATTAATGCTAACAAATTACAGACCTATCTCGTTAACCAGTATACCTTGAAAACTGTTGGAGCATATCACGTCATCAACGATAATGAAATACTTAACCGAGCACAACTTCTTTTCCCCTGATCAGCATGAATTCCTTCATGGACTTTCGTGTGAGACGCAGTTGTTTGAATTAATAAAGAACCATCATCATGGCGTGCACGCTAAATTAAGTATTGACGCTATATTTATTGATTTCGCGAAAGCGCTCGATAAGTTACCCTATTATCGTTTATTACTGAAACTAAATTTTCAACATTAACAAGCATAATATTGCCTGGATTACCAACTTTCTTACCAATCGTTATCAGTATGTCTATGCAAATGTGTGTTGCTCTTTCCCAACCGCGTTAAAATCTGGCGTGCCGCAAGGCTCGGTGCTTGGACCAATGTTATTGTAGATCTACATTAATTATATAAGTGAATTTATTACCTCTACTTCTAGAATATTTGCTGATGACTGTGTTATATATAGACAGATTAGCAACCCTGACGACATCAACTCTTTGCAGACAGACCTGGACAGAATCACGACTTGGTGTGAACAGTGGCAAATGCAAATTAACGTCTCAGAAACAGACTATAACATTCACCACCAATAATCAGCTTCAAAATCACGGTTATTCCATGTATATTATTCCCATTGAGAACGTCTCTGCAGTCAAATACATAGGTGTACATTTTTCGTCTCAGCTAACATAGAATAACCATATCAATGAAATTGTGAATAAATCATCTAAAGCACTTGGTTTCATTAGACGTCACTTGCACCAAGCTGATCCTGCCACTAAACGTTTAGCTTACACTACCCTCGTCCGCTAAAAAATACAATACGCATCCTTAACTTGGAACCCGCATCAATTGTACTTAATTACCAAACTGGAGTCGATACAAAATAAAGCAGCGATATTTATAACTAAGGACTATTCATGTCATTCCAGCATAATGGCAAAGCGCCACTAAAGCTACCATCACTTGAAAAGAGAATACTAGCACTATTATCAGATTGTATCACATTCAGTCTTAGTTCGCTTCATACTATATCAGACCCGCCCACCGTATCTTTCCGCGCATAGATCATGCTCTCAAAATCAAACCTATGCTTGCACGTACCCACCTCTTTAGTCATTCACCATTGTTTCTTCCCGTTCAACATTGGAACAAGTTACCAGGTGATATTGTCGTCACCTTAAATCATGACATCTTAGTGCAAAAACTGACGCGTTTTTATAAATAAATTTTGAATAGGAATGCTTTATTCCTGCATATGCTCTACTACGAATTTTCTGTACTTTTTTTTTATTTTGCCTGTTATTTGGGATTTGTGTTGCTTGTATAACTGTGTTGAGTATTGTTTATTTGTAACTGTACAACCCCCCCCCCCCCCCGCCTATGTAATGCCCGAAAAGGCCTTTAGGGTATGTGAATAAAAAAAAGTTTGTGTGTCTCGAGGCCTTGTAGAACTTACGAACAGTTACACCAACATCTTAGTGACGAACTTCACCCGTGAACCGCAACATTTGGTGAAAAAAGTGCTGGTCGCTTATTTTGAAGAACTTGGAAAGTATGCCAGCCTGTACTCTCTGTCCAGCGCATCGGACCTCGACTAGGCGACGGCTACAATCATTACGACCGACGCGAACCTGCACTTCTTGGCCTGCACCTGAAACGTTTGGGTGCTGATTTCGAGGCCATTCGTTCCGGCGGTCCCTGTCTCAAGCCAGAAAAATGTCACTTTGCGTTTAATGAGCTCAAGTTTCTTTGTCACATTGTGAGCGCTTGAAGCGTTAGCCCAGAACCAGTGACTAGCTTAGCCGCTACTTTGAGACCGAGGCTCTTTTCTGTGGTACCGCAGCAAAAATTGCACATTACTTCATTTACAACATTCTGCGTCGTCACGGTGCCCCAACAGTCGTATTAAGGGATAGGGAAACCGCGTTTACGTTGGCACTTACGAGCGAGGCACTTAGATTCAGTGGCGCCAGCCATCGAAAGACTACAGCTTGCCATCCTCAAACAAATGGACTGACTGAGCGGCTTAACAAGACCATTGCCTATATGATGTCGATGTATGTCGACGATGACTACGGGAACTGGGACCGGATACTGCCTTACGTCACGTTCGTGTACAACACTGCGCTCCACGAAACGACGGGCTTCACTCCGTTTCATTAGGTGCACGGTCACGAAGCCTTGAACATGCTGGACGTCATGCTTCTTCCGGCTCCGGCTCCCTATTCTGTCATGGGCGCTGAAGCCGCTCGCCACCTTGATCGGCAGCGAATCCGACGCCAACAAGAACGCGACGCCGGACGGTGCAATCTCTGCCGCAGGGAGCCGAATTACACGCCCGGCGACCAAGTGTGGGTGCGTAGTCCGACCAGTTTTCGAGGACGCTCTGAGAAGATTTTTCGCCGTCTTTGGCCCATACGAGGTGTTACACCACGTCAGCGAGGCGAACTACGAGGCGTTCCTCAAGGAACTGTCCGCTTCTCTAGACAGCCGACGTCCGAAGTAGTCCATGTGGAGCGACTGAAGCCATATAATATCTCTCTACGAATTCTACTATCTGCGACCTCCCATTGAAGACGCCTATCAGCAGAGATTACTGTGTTTTTACTTTGCTCAGTGCTCATTCCACGTCTTCATAAAAGCTTTCGACAACCTGGTCATCATGGCTGGATCTAAGCGCGTATGCCTGTAGCACCTTCAGGTTGTACCTCCTACTAAGCCTAATTACGAAAATTGTCACCCTTTCCTAAATACTATAAATCTGCTGTATGTTGCCAGCTACTTACTCATTGATGAGAAATCCAACGCGTAATTCTCGCCTATCCGGCAACCTACGATAGCGTAGTACGTGTCCTTTCTTTAGCACTACATGCAACTCAGATGTCCTCTTAACCTCACTCTATCGAATGATATATATATATAACATTTATTACTCGCCAGTTCCTTGATAAGCACTGCTCGATTAGTCTCAGTGTATACGGGTTTTAAGGATAAACGCTGGCAGATTCAGTTTCGAGTAGCGCCCTGCCCCGAGCCAGAGATTCCTTGCACAGTCCTGCGCGTTACAGGTCTGACCACCACCTTGGTCTCTTGCTCCGCAGGCGCTGGGGGCCGATGGTTGAGGGTTAACTGATTTATTTAAATAGGACATTCTCGGCAAGTGCCTTACTAGTGTGACCAAACACTGTTCTCGTGAGGCAGTGCGCTGTTGGCTGTGGTCACCAAAATCAGGCGCGTCTTAGGCCATCGACACGGAGCTTTTTTTTTATCTGATGAAGAATTGAGCGGCACATGTATCTCGACATCGATCTCCTAGCATGCCAGGCGGATTCTCTACCTCTACATCATCACTACACTTGTCCTCGATTCTGTACAGTGTCAGAAAACAAGGTACGAAAATACTTATCGCTGCGTTTCAAGCTCTGTCTCTTCACACCTAAAATGCAACAACTCCAAAAACATATTCGCAACTCGTCAATTCTAATAAGTTTCTTAATTCTTATCACACACCTAAGGAAACTGAGAACAAGCATGTTAGTCACAATATTGGACCTATTTATTTGCACAGTCTATAATAAAACGTTTACTTAAAGCAGCTACTGGCTGTAGAATGAAAACTGGAGCGAATCTCGGCCTAGAATTACGAAACAATGAACAGTAGTTCATCTATCTTTGCCAGCTATAAATAGATCCAAACAAAGCAGTGTGACTGAGTCCCTACCACGCATCCACGAAAAATGATTCCATCATCCCTCACCCGTTTTTATCGTATTTCTTTTTTAATCGAAGCTACATTGTGCGCAAAAGCGGCACCGTACGAACTATGCGCATCATTGTAAAAATTCTAATTTCTTGTTCTGTTTTGCAAAAATTAACTGGCTTTCCTTGCGGCTTATATACGTTTGGGTGACAAGGAAAACTAGGCGCGGTAAAGAGGTTAAGCAAAAGTTGCTGTCATGCGACTCTTTTCAGTGACTCTTAAAGGAGAAAATAATTACTCTGCTGTAAATGTCGCTTCTGAATTATTAAGACCTTAGTACATAATGTGCCTAAATATATAAAATGGCCTCTGCAAGCTGTCTCTAGGAAACAAAACTTGGTTCTCCTCAACAAATTTTCCATAAAAATGAGGTTAGTTTTCTGACGCCAACGCAGAAAAAATCCCCCAGACGCTCTATCACATCCACAAATCCCGGAACTCCATGTTAATGAAAGCTTGGTGGCAGCACAAAAAGCTAGATTCGCAACTGTTACAGCACTGCGATCAGAAAAAGAACTGCTAGTTTATGTAGATTGTTTCATGATACTTAGCCCCACGGATGATTAGCCCCACGTAGTTCTTTTTGTAGAGTACCCCATCGCGCAAGCAAAACGATGACAGTCCGCGCTCGAAGAGCCGAGGTGGAGATGGGGTGATTCCTTCAAGGTATTCTATGAGGGGCAGCAGGTCAGAATCGGCCCTTTGTTGTTGGGCAAGGGTGGACGTGGTGAGAGCACCAAGAAAAGCGGAATCGTCGTCGGACTCGTCAGTGGGGCACAGGATTGGGGCGCGGGATAGACAGTCAGCATCGCTGTGTTTCTGGCCAGACTTGTGCACGATGGTGACATCAAATTCTTGTAACCGAAGACTCCATCGAGCAAGCCGCCCCGAGGGATCCTTCAGGTTCGCCAACCAACAGAGTGAATGGTGGTCGCTCACGACCCGAAACGGGCGGCCATACAAGTACGGACGAAATTTCGTAACGGCCCACAGCACAGCTAGACATTCCTTTTCCGTTGTGGAATAATTGACTTCTGAACGGGACAAAGTGCGACTGGCGTAAGCAATCACGCGTTCTAGACCATCCTGCCGCTGAACAAGGACCGCGCCGAGGCCAACGTTACTAGCATCAGTGTGCAGTTCAGTGTCGGCCTCTTCGTCGAAGTGGCCAAGCACAGGCGTACACTGCAGACGGGACTTGAGTTCTGTGAAGGCGCTGTCCTGGTCTTGGCCCCAGATGAAGGGTTCAGAATCCTTCGTCAGGCGGGTCAAAGGCTCTGCTAGCCGGGAGAAATTGGGAACAAACCGGCGATAGTACGCGCAGAGGCCCAAGAAACGACGCAGGCTCCGTTTGTCTGTTGGCCTAGGGAAGGCAGCTACGGCGGCCGTCTTTTCGGGATCTGGACTAACACCTCGTGCGCTGACAATGTGACCAAGAAACTTCAGCTCTTGAAATGCAAAGTGACATTTCTCTGGCTTGAGAGAGAGACCAGCGGAACGTATGGCCTCGAAAACAGCACGCAAGCGTTTCAGGTGCTCATCAAACGTGTCAGAGAAGATCACGACATCGTCAAAATATACGAGGCATGTCTGCCACTTCAGACCGGACAGCACGGTGTCCATCATTCGTTGGAACGTGGCAGGGGCCGAGCACAAGCCAAAAGGGAGTACCTTAAACTCGTATAAACCGTCAGGCGTAATAAAGGCGGTCTTCTCTCGGTCGCGTTCGTCGACCTCTATTTGCCAATACCCACTGCGGAGGTCAAGGGATGAAAAGAAGGTTGCATGGCGCAGGCGGTCTAGGGAATCATCAATGCGGGGCAGAGGGTACACATCTTTTTTCGTGACGGTATTAAGGCGCCTGTAATCGACGCAGAACCTGAGGGTGCCATCTTTCTTCGTGACGAGAACAACAGGCGATGCCCAGGGGCTCGTGGAAGGTTGGATGACGTCGTCCTGGAGCATCTGTGTAACTTGGCGGCGGATGGCATCGCGTTCTTTTTAAGACACGCGATAAGGGCGCTGGCAAATTGGTCTTTGGTCGTCAGCAACGACAATTCGATGGTTGGTAAGCGGCGTCTGTCGGACCTTGGAAGTTTCCGCAAAACAGTCGCGGAAGGAATAGATTAGGCTTTGCACGCAGTTTTTCGGACTGGCCGAGAGGTGCGGGTTCACGTCAGTCGGAATGGCTGTAGCCGTCGCGTCGGCGAGGTCTGACGTGGTGGATAAAGAGCACTGCCTCGTACACTCTCCAAGCTCGTCAAAATAAGCGACGACTTCTGACTTCGTCAAATGTTGCGGTTCACGAGTAAAGTTCGTGACTAAGATTTCGGTACGACCATTGGCAAGGTCTACTAGGCTTCGGGCGACACAAACTTGCCGAGCGAGTAGCAGGGACATGTTCGCTTCAGCAATGCCAAGAGCGCCGGTGCTGTCAGTACACTCGACTGTGACGAACTTGCTGGCTCGCGGAGGGATTGTTATGTGGTCGTCACATATGCGCAACATTACTTTACAGGGCTCGTTGGTTGTGTTAACGGCTCGCTGGGCGGAAAAAGATACCATGAGTTCCTGAAGGTTTATGATCGCACCATACTCGTGAAGGAAATCCATGCCCAGTATGAGGTCCTTTGAACAGTCAGCTAACACGGCAAAGGAGCCGGTGAAAGTAAGACCACGGATTTGGATGCGGCAAGTGCAGACGCCGATTGGTGTCACGACATGGCCACCGGCAGTGCGGATCATGGGTCACAACCAAGGCGTCAGAACCTTACGGAGTGTCATGGCTAGCTCCCTGCTCATCACAGAAAAATCAGCGCCGGTATCGACGAGTGCGGTCAGTTCATAACTGTCGACGGTTACTAAAATTTCAGCGGAAACTAATCGTTCGCAGGACGCCGGTGAGGTCGTCGGATCGGGTCGTTGACGCTCGGGCCGTCGCGTCCAATCGTCGGGTGGAGGCTGTTGACTTCGTGCAGCGGCGGCGGCCCTACCCCCGGAGGACGCCGTCTTCAGTTTTCCCGCCGAGGGGACGTGCCTCCGAACTGACCGGAGGTTGAGGGCCGACTGGGCGTAGCAAAGCGCCTCGGGGATGGCGATCGCGACTGTCGCCGCTGTGAGGTCAGGGGCGGCACTTGAGAGTTCAGGTACTCCTCTATGTCCCGCGGTCTTTCACCATAGCGCGGTCGAGGCGCGTCCGGTGGGAATCCTCTCAGACCCATCCGCCGGTACGGGCAATTCCGCAGAACATGGCCGGGCTCCCCGCAGTGGTAGCAGAGCGGACGATCGTTGGACGTTCGCCACACGTACGCTTTGCGGAATGGAGGGCACGGGTCCTGCTGCTGCTCGATGGGACGCACGTAACGATGGGGTGGTGGTTGTTCGGCAACGGGGCGAAACGCTTGCGGCGCCGAGGCAGGTCGGCGCAGGGCATCGCTGTAGGACATTACGTGCGGCTCCGAAAGGGGTGCTGGGGGTGGCTGCACCGCTCGCCGGATTTCGTCACGGAGAACATCGCCTGTCGAAGGTACGCTTTCTGACGGAGCACTCAAGTGGAGGTGTCGCAGTTCTTCGCGGACAATGCTCCGCACAAGCGCTCGCAGCGCCTCATCCCCGGGGCCTGGCAAGGACGTGCAGTACTGAGCGGCCGCTACATTTGCCTGACGGCCGTATTGGGCACTCTGTTCCTGCAAGGAACGTTCTATGGTCGTCGCTTCCTTGGCAAAGGCGGCGACAGTTCTCGGAGGGTCGCGCATGAGGCCAGCGAACAGCTGCTCCTTTACCCCACGCATAATGTGCCTCACCTTTGTAGCTTCGGGCATGGCTGGGTCGGCCCGATTGAAGAGGCGGGTCATGTCCTCAATAAACATGGCCACGCTCTCGTTGGACTGCTGTGACCTGGAGCGAAGGGCAAGTTCGGCATTCTCCTTTCGCTCGCTCGAACTGAACGTGGCGAGCACCTCGCGGTGAAAAGCTGCCCAGTTAGAGAAGGACGCCTCGTGGTTCTCGAAGCACGTTTTCGCCGAGTCTTGCAGTGCGAAGTACACGTTCAGCAGCTTTCGCTCGTCGTCCCATTGGTTGAACGCGGCCACACGGTCAAAACCGGCCAACCAATCTTCTACATCCTCGAACCGGTCGCCGTGGAAGGATGGTGGCGACCGAGGTGCAAGAAAGACGAACGGCGGGGCACTGCCGAAGGACTGACCTGTCTGGCTGCCAGTGGCGGAAGTCATGGCCCGAGCAGGAATCGTGAGTGGCTCAAATTCGGGTTGCAGGCCTCGCAGGCGACGGCTCGCTTTGTGGACAGGTGTGGCGTCTGCTCGTCGGGGAGAAGCGTCAGGGCTATCGTCCCGGTCAGCGTACATGGGATGATACCCAGCACCTCCACCAAAAATGTCACCGGCGAAAATACAGAGAACAAAGCTGTTCACTCGGGCGAGGTTTGCCAACACCGCCGCGCTCGTTCTGGACAAAGAAGACGTTCGGCCACGCGCTCGGGAACACAGTTCGACCTCCAGGTGGCGCCGGCAGAAAGTCAGCAGCGTGGCTATATGCCATGCCATAAATGATAGAAAGCCGCTATAAGGTGGAAAAATGATCCTATCACAAAAAACGTGTTTGTTGAAAAGGACAAAAACAGAGCTTTTTGAAAAGGCGCAATAAATCCAATCTCCTCTTCAATGCGAGCCAGACACCATTGTCGCGACAGCTCGCTGAAATTGGAAAATACTCCTTTGCGCAGAAGAGATGAGAGCCTGGCTAAAAAGACACAAATATGACGCTGGCGACAATGCGCTCTGCAGTTTATACTCAATATACATCCACTTCAAACTCCTAGAAGGCGCCTAGCGCGAGAGTCCTTCGAAGGCGCTTGTGCAAGTGTCCTGAAGGCTAAAAAGCAAATCGCATTTCAAAAGCTGCCACGCGGAGCTCCTTGAGCGCAGAGGTGTGCAGGAGTGCCTACCGTATAAAATCCTGTAAGCAGCTGTCGCATTGGATAAGTAGCCTTATTTTAAATATCACATTCTGAACGCTCCGGCGACAGTTAGAGTCGCATACAATGGGAGAATGGTGTGTAAGTCCGCCTTCCAAGGGGCCTCAAATTGGTGCACATCCGCCTGCAAATCGAGGCAGCCCTATGAGGTGACGTCACAGCATCGTGGCGGACTTTTCAAAAATATCCGCTAGCGCTGCGCAGTGTGCCTTCGCCTAGGTTAACGGCTTGGAAAGATCGCCACGTATATCTCATGCCGTGTAACCCGCATTCAGTAGACCATGCGACGAAGTTGCGTCAGCAGCATCCTGACCTTGCGTCGTTTTCTCAGCGCTCTGACGCCAAGGGAAAACGCCTGCCAATGCTAGAGGCGTCGCACTGCATAATTCGATTACACCTAACACCGACGCCTCTGCGCCCAACGCCTACGCCACGGCCATGCTCATTTCTTGTAGTTTCTCAGTGCCAAACAGCATATGCTTCGCAAATCTAAGTCCACCATACTGGCGCCACGTGTATATGCGTGTTCAGGGCACTGCAGTGCAGGAAAATTTATTCAGGGCAAGAGTCACAGAATCAGAGCCGGTGGCGGAACGCAAAGGAGTACCACACTCCTCACATAGTCACGGCTGATCTCGCCGTCACGATGTGCCCTGGTTTTCAGCAGCAGTGTCCATACCAAGATACTGCAAACTTGGAGACCGCATACATTTTTATCATCTACTCAACGCCCGTGAATGCAGAAGGCGAGTGCTCGTAGTTTCTGCAATAAAAGCTGCGTTATAAGCAACAAATGTGTATCAGTGCGCCAACAGTATAAGTCCTATGCGAGCGAAAACGGGTGGCGGCCTTCTGTCGGTTACCAGTCACTTGAGAAGATAGAAAAGAAAGACGCCATACTTTAGGCCTCAAGTGGCATTCAAATCAGCGGCGGGGCGAACGCATTAGCCTCGCAGAACGCTGCTGCATACGCCCCGACCACCGCCGAAGCCTTTTGACCCAAGTCTTAAACAATCAGCCTGTCCGGCTGTGCATCGGCATTCGTTTTCATCGCGGTGACGAATTGCAAAAGGCACCCGTGTGCTGTGCGACGTCAGAGCCCGGCAAATATCCTCAGTCTCATCCTCCTCCCTGCCCTTCTAGCGAAAAGTAAAATGGTATTTGCGCTTTTCATTTTTTCAAAAATTGTTTCATAAACATCCACCTGCTTCCAAACGCAAAAGAACTCGGTCAGTTGTATTAAAAAGTTAGGTGGGCACTGCACGTGCTTTGAATGCGAATCAGCCTTTAAACTGAAGATCTTTACCCTAAAGAACATAATCATGAATGTTTTTGACATAAAGGCATTTGACCTAAAGGCCTCAACTATCAAGGCCTTAGGCATGCAGTCTTTGAGCCTAAAGATCTTTACTCGGAAAGCATCTACCCTAGGGGCTTTTCACGTAACTTCATTTGAGATAAATGCCTTTGCCAAAAGCCTTTACCCTGAAGGCATTTACTTTAAATAACTTCATTCTAAAGGCCGTTGACATAAAGGCTATTAACACAAAGGCTTTTATTGTTGCCATTGTTATCAATAACCACCATTATTAATTGGTGAATTCCTTTATCACTCCAAAACTACCGCTATCACTACAATTGATTTCGTATGTAACAGGCAATGCTGCCCACGCTAGCAGGCCTATTCGCCTCAGGCTAAGTCCGCTACCGAAAAGTACTGTGGCTATGTCCGCTACCAAAAAGTACTTCACCATACAACCAGAATGAACGCAGGTATATTTCGAGTGGCAAATCTCAATTACCCTGAATCACTACCTGCTACACTTCATTTTACCCCTTGCACATTTCCGACCTGCGACTCGTCCAGACTTTGAGACTATCCGCGCCTAAAAAGTAGTCCACACTGGATGAAACTTGTAGCCAGAGGCCCCGAACATTGAGCACCTCATAGCGTTCACCGTGATGTTTCGTGCTAACACTTCGTTTAATGCCACTCTTTGTTATCTTTCACACATTGATCGAGGCTTCGAGAAAACCAAACGATATGTGGCAGAGTAATATGGTTTCGCGGACGCCCAGCCTTTACAAGTGCTGCAGCGTTACCTGCTATGTATGAAACGGAGTAAAGCCTTCCCTATTACTGTCTACTACTGTCTCGTCTAATTTATTTGCTTGATTGCCTGTGATCCCCCAGTACTGTCTTAAGGTCCACTGCAGACTGCATGCGACACCACGGTGACATCATTATGTTTTGGTACGACTTTTCTTAGTCAACGATGCCGGGTTTCGTTGCTGATGAGCCAATAACCCTTTTCCATTACCAGAAAGACGCGAGAAACCGCTAACTGACGAGAAAGAGTCAAGACGCATAGCACAGCGGGAGATTCGAACCATCAGCGCCGTCTGACAAGAAAGGAGGAAATCGCGTGGAACGCGGGAGAATTCAACCACCGCTTCAGGGAAACGAAGCTTAAGATGTGTTTGATGTGAATTAATGAAATTAATCAACACAAAACACTGATGAAATATGTCCTATCGTTTGCGTTTTCATCCGTGAATTTTTGATATGTATCGGAACTAACACTTTGTACATCACCGAAGATCGACAGCTATGCCACTCGTCGCTGAGGCTCGTCACCGAGGGAAGGTTACTGTACACAGTGGGACGAGAGCGCGTGTGCGGCGACGGAGGTGCTCCTTTCCTTTCCTGTGAGAAGGAGGGCAGCATTATCCATTCTGATAACCGAGGAATTGATGAGAGTAGGGTCGCCAGGCGGGTTGCAGAACTTGCAGGTGTGATTGAACTGAGAAGGTCACGTGGGACCCGCTTAATTCGAATGGGTTGTGGGATGCGAGCCGCCAGACGGTGCATCTTCTTTGAGGTTTGTTGGCCGGAAATCGTTCATTTTGATCGCAAATTAAAATTCACTAGCTTATGGTACACCTTCTGATTACGAAGCAGTTATGTCCTTCTGCAGCAGTACGCAGTGGAATCATGCATCATGCATGCGTTTTCTATTTAGGACAAACCTATTTGAGGCAATAATTTTCGAAAAAGCAATTTTTAGAGCCATGTATGCCTGAAAGGCCACACCAGCTGGCCTTTCAGAGCGAGCTAAGCTTTGGGACTGAAATTCGAGACAAAAATTACTGATTGAAGAAGCTTCTGTTGCCGGTATTGAAAGCGTCCTAGATTCCCGAAACAACTTACATGAACGTGACGGGTTTCTACGGCCAAGACATGCAAATCATGCGCAGGTTTCCAGGCCTGTTAGAGCTTTGCCAAGATCAGTGTTGGAGCTCTCTCAAGAATTAAATGCCTAACGCAGGCCGTGCACAACGCAAGCACAAATTTTGCCTTGAACTCGTTTAAAGTTTTACCACACAGATTTATAGAGACGTTGATGAAATCTGATTAATTTCGGTTGCCAGGTTCCACCAACAGAGTTTGTTGAGCGTTTAATTGCGTGCGACAAAGAGAGAATCATTATTTTGGGCAATGAGCGTTGTGAATGTGTAGAGCTCAGTCAAGGAAAATAACTGGAAGAGGCCCTGGTCATGTGCTTGCGATTTTTCAGCATCGAGACTCTCACGTATCTGGCTGCGCACGGCAAGCTCTTTGGTTCAAGCTTTTCTAAAGTGGACGCGAAGTACAGAGGTCACGTTGGTACAGAAGTCAACTTCACTACGCCCTACAAATTTTCAGCACAAGGTAATGGTAGGCGGGTTTTGCTCTCCCGATTAGAAAGCAGGACTTCTGCTGTACATATGCTTGAAGTGCGTTTGTATCCGAGAAGGACGCACGCTCGTAATAGAAAGCTCTGCGCTAAACTGAACTTTGGTCGCCTTTTTATTTACTTCACTTGAAGTCAGTTTTTCTCCGCGAGCCTTAAATGGCCGTCATGAATTTTGCTAGAAGGGTAATTTTGGCCGCGGCGAATATTACATAAAGCTCCTCAGATAACACCGAGTAGGAAATAGTGCAGTAGAATTTCAACTTTTTGCCTCGATCGCTCGTCACACCTTGTCGGGTTCTCTTTTCCCAGCCACCTCTAGATTGCTGACGAAAGAGTGGCAGCAGTTGCCTTTCTTGTATACATAGACTTAATCCACAATTAAAAGCTGACATCGCCTTGAGGACATAGAGAAACACCATGGCTCAATAAGCGTGCAAAAAAATATTCAAATTCTCGCTTGAAAAGCCTGATCGCTCTAAGGAAGCAGAGAATAATAAGCATGCAAAAACATCATGCACATGATAAGAGAGCAAAAAATCAAGAAATTCATGCATGCTAAGAGCCAACTTTTTTCAGAGCGTAGGTTTAATTCCTGCAATGCCAAACCAACGTAATCAGTAAGATGCAAACAAGCACCTTCTCATCTTTAGAAGATTTAATGCGCCGCATCCTACACACAAATAAAGGAATATACTAGTTTATCGCGCCAGTCACAATTAAGCACTTGCGTCTGAAAGAATGCGTAATGACAAATTTTTGTGCAGACATGAAGCGCCTCTGAAAGAGAACTTGTATAATGTCGAAACGAAGAGCGCCCCTTTTCTATGCGCATCTAAATAAAAAACAGCGCCTCTTGATCGCCAGCACATGTGAACTTATAGCGCTTTGGTTGTGCGAAAAAAGCAAAATTCGAGCATTGATTTTTTTTGCTAGAACAAGGTCACTTACCCAGATATACAGTACTGCATGTCCTTGTGTTCGATTTTTCTCTGCCGTGCAAATCTTGCTGAAATGCAAATCATGCTGATAGAGCTTCCTTGTTTCTACTAAACTGAGTGCCACACCTGGAGTATTCCTTACAACTGCGATGACGAAAAGTATTGGGAATGGTTGTGCATTGCTGATATAATGAATAAGTTTAACAGCACGTGGACTTCTGCAATGACAATGATCTCAAAGAAAGGGAGAAATAAAAAACCGACAACCATATGTAGCGCGGTTTTTTGGGAGTTGAGAAACACAGCGCATATCACGTACAAGTAGACTTGTACCAGAAGCGGCATTTCAGCGTAATAATCTTCTGCTGTCTCCTTTCTCTTACAGTCAGTCCTCCTCCTCTTCGGCAAAACAGCCCTAGAAAGCCAACGCTGTTCTTATTTAATTAAGGTGTTTACATATAAATGCGCAGACTGCATAAAACTACTTAATCCAGGCCGCACTCTAACAGAAACATAAACCTCGAAGAAATTCGTGTTCAGGGCTGGATCAACCCTGAACAAACTTTTCTTCCTTTTTTAAAGACCGACAGCCGGCAGGCGTCGCATTACAGTGCACCTGTTTTCCATCGCTACAGATTCTTTCAATCCCGTCCGAATCTGTGGCTAGTCTGGATCGCATTTTCCTCGGGGATGCTGGTCAACCTTCCAGGTAATGCAGGGGTTTTTAGACGCCGCTTTAGAGGCTGCACGTTCAAGTCTGCTGAACTAAACGCTTGTAGAAAGGCAGCAAATCTATGCGATTTTACTTTTTTTTTGGAAGCAAACTTTTGTGTAAACGTTTTCTAATGGTGCTCCGAAGAACGGAAGTTTTGTATTAGCCGAACGTGAGTTCATATTCACAGACTAGGTTTAAAACAGTCTTGGACTCTTTCCGCAGTGCCAGTACGCCTTCGATAAGCGCGCGTGTCACACATAGAAACATTTTTTTTCGATTCCTCATTAAAGCCTTGATCTTTCAAAGTTTCCTGGTCGTCATTCATAGTTTTACATCGAGTGATTTATGTGCATATTGCCTGAGAATATGCTCTATTTTCTGAGAACCAGCACAAACTTTTAAATGACTCAGTGTTTAAGCACCGCTAATTTCTATAAGGTGAATTTCAAAATCAAAGCGGCATCTGTAGAGAGAAAGAAAGTAAACAGATAGCCCAGTATCTCTTCATACCGTTTTCTAAAGATAAAACTTCTCTTATTAGGATAACCCCGCCTTGTCTTGGAGAATATATAGAAATGCTTGATGAGGCCGCCGCTCTTCTTACCACCTTCAGTTATCTGTGTGCAGCTATAACGCAACAGTACAGGCATTCTTGCAAGTGAAAATTCGATTTGTGCTATGAGTGCGCAAAAAGACTAGAAAACAGCGAATTTTGAAGTGCTGAAATTTCAATTTTAATATCTGAAGTCTGCAACAAGAAGACGTGATATATTCCTACACGTTTAAGCTTTCGATTTTCTTAAAACGTGTGGTGCCAGGCCATGAGTAACCATTCATGTGAAACCTTTACACATTTTGCGCTATCTTTTGCACTCCCGTGAGCAAGAGTAAAGTAGTGTCACAAGAAGTAAAATTTTCCATTTCTTTCTGTCCGCAGCCTACGTTCTAAATCACTATATTTAATGAGTGTCTCTAAGAGCCTTCGTTATAGACTTTCACGGCGTTTTACGCCGAGATACGGCCGATAATTATAGTCGGCTTCCCAAAGTCGCTATTTGCTTTTTTTCTCTTTAACGCGATATGGTTTCTTTTTTATGACGCCTTCTTTGCCTAATGAGAGTATTTCGGCGCTCTCCATATAGTTTAATATAGAAGCCGGACTAGCGGCCTTATCCAGACGCCCCTCTTAGGGCTTCATCTTACCACGCTCGTGTATAGTCGCGAACCCACAAAGCCCTGCAGTTGGACGGAGCTACGAGCGCGCTGAGAGCGTCATTAACCCGCATTATGGGCTTTATCAGCGAAGACCCGCAGACCGTAGATTTAGCAATTTCATGGCGCATCTTTCGTAGCCTGCAATATTTTGCGAAGTTAATAAAACCTATTCTAAATCATATTTCGCTTTCCTGCTTTCTTTCGAGCAGACAAAGCGGCTGCTAACTCGTACTTTTCTTTAATAGCGATTGCTGCATCGAGTAGGTGCTGCAGGATTTAAGGCTTGTTTTTAGTAATGCACAGACAAGCGGCAGCTGTAAAACTTTGTAATAAAAGGAAACAGTCACCATATTACGCACATGTCATCACATGCTGTCCGAAGGCTTTTGATCACATACAGCATATTGAAAACGAGACTTTAATGCCTTTTTTAAATGTGAAACGCCGTACGCTAATGTCGCTTTTGCGCTTTGAAAACGGCCAGGCTGACACATATGGCAGTAATAATTGTCCCCGTAAATTCAGTAATTTACTGAAACTTATTAAATAACTTTTTATTGGCTGATGTTATCGTGCATGTTTCTATTGAGAACTTAAATGCCGTTGCTTTTGAGGGCTATTCCATTCTGTATACAATTTTAACAACGCACCGGCGTCCTAAGATGCGCACGTCGAAAATTTCGTCCCAGTTCGTCTATTTACGCATGCGAGGCAGCAGCTCTCAGCCTGGAGCACCCCTCTTTTGTGATCCAGCTGTTGCGTATGGCACTCCGCCTTGCGAAAGTGTGCAGCGAGTGGCGACGCGGATGACTTTCCGTTCTCGACCAGCGTTTTTATCCTTGGCGATCGAAACGGATGATTGTCGGCGAGAAGGAAAAGCTATTTCTATAAGCGACTGCTTCTACAGCCGTTGGAAAGACGGGAGTAGATATAGTAGAGTCTGCCTAGAGAAATGAGTTAGGGATAATGAATACCTTCTCACGCAAACTAGAGAACAGAAAGTGTACGTGGAAGAACCCTGATGGTGAAACCGAAAGTGAGATAGACTCCGTGCTTTACGTACAGCCTGGCATTAAGCTGGATGGGGACGTCCTCAGATAGGTGTGTTGTAGCGACCACAGGATGGTAAGGTCGCGAATTAGCCTTGACTTGAAGAAGCAACGGCTTAAACTAGAGAATCCGAAGCCCATTAAGGAGTTATTAGTGAGAAGTAAAAGATATCGTTGCAGAGCAGGTATTCGGCTTTGACTGGGGAAAACTACCTTAGTGTTCAAGCAGTGAATGACCGTCGCACAGCTACGAAGTGCGCAGCAGAAGTGGGCGGTAGGATCGTTCGACATGATACTGGCAACCTCTCTCAGGAGACCAAAGATCTCATAAGGAAACGCCAAAGAATTAAAACATTTATCCCCACAGATGGTTTAAAAATGGCAGATCTATTGAAGTTAAACAATAAGCGCCAGGCAGCCGAGATAGGAAGTTTAATACGGAGAGAATGGATCATGCTTTGAAGAACGGAAGTACTCTAGAAGCGTTCGAGAGGAAACTAAGGACGGGCAAAAATCAGATGTTATCATTGACAGACAAACAGGGTCATGCCACCAGCAATAGTAATAAATAGATAATCGCCGAAGAGTTCTACACAAATATATGCAGCAGACAATGTAACCAGAACGTTATTGAAAGAGGCAGCAGAGCACAGCACTGGGACGTCAAGTCAGTAAAGAAAGAGGAACTAAATAAAGCTGGAGGAGCAATGGAAAGGGAGAAATCAGCTGGTGAAGATCAAGTAACAGCGGTTCCGTTGAAGCTTGGAGGGAAGAGTGTACAAGAAAACTTATCCACCCCATATGCATTATGCCTATGCCTTCGAGCGTATCAGAAACATGAAAGAACGCTAACATTATCTAAATCTATAGAAAAAGAGACGTTAAAGACTTGAAAAATTACAAACTGGGGACCAAATTACTTTCGGCGGACTAAAAATTATTTTGCTTAGGTAACAGCTAATATGGTCTGGAAAACGTTAGACTTCAATGAACGAAATGACCAGGCAGGCTTTCGTAAAGGCTAAAGGACGTTAGATCCTGTTCAAGCAATCAGAATATAAGCCACTCGAGTATAAAGCCTTCATAGATGAAGAGCAAGCATTTGGCTAAGTTGAAGCCTCAGCAGTTAAGCATGCATTAAGGAATAAGGGTGTGGAAAAGCTGTACCTAAAACTAGTGGAAGGTGTCTATAACAATTGCACAGCTACTATAATGCTTTATAAAATAATTAATAAAATTGCAATATAGAAGGGTGGCAGGCATAAAGACATGATCTTGCCAATGCTATTCACCGCCTGTTTGCAGGAGGCATTCCGAATCCACAGTTCCGAGGAACAGTGGGGGATAAGGGTTACTGGAGACAGCGCCTCCTCTATTTTTACAATGCCAGCCGCATCGCCCGCTTCACAATGGGAGCCGGCGGTACGCCTCACTTCAGTTAGTTGCCGCGCTGCGGCGCTACCAAGATGGTTGGACAGCTTGCGTCATGCTTGCCAATGGTGGCGTGGTGCTGGCGTTATCTCTCCTACACCTATACTACAGACCTACATCATGCGTCCGTTAGATTCCTGCTTCGTACCCCTTCTTGCGTAGCTCTCGATTCATCCGCGGCGCAGCGCTTTTTCCAAAGACAATCGGCTGGACCAGCAGCTTTGCTCCCCGTTTGCAGAGGGGCTCAGGCGTTCGCTCCGCCTATCGCTTGAGGATGCTGTTCCTTGCCAGACGAATAGAGCGTTGTAAGTTGTTACGTTTGTTCGTTTCGTGGCACCATGATTAAAGAAAATTGTTTTGCGCGGATAAATGGTGTGGTCCGCGGCGCTGACGAGGTGTCCTCGCAGCAGCACTAAAATGACACCAGTTAAGTATGGCAAGCACGGCTGCTGCTTTCAGTTTTGTGCGAAATGTGCGAAATTTTAAGTTCGTTTGTAGAAAAGAAGGGCACGTTCACGGGCATTTACTTGAATATATTTACAACTCTTTACAGCAACAGCATATACAATACATTGCATGTGTCTGCTGCTGCAATATACATTACAAATCTGTTTTTATAGTCATTTAAATTTCTAGAATTAGTGTATTTGCTTGTATTTACACTTATTTGCAGACATACGAAATATGCATTGTAGCGCAACCAAATTTGTACGCTCGAGAAGGATGAAGCATCTCGTGCTCGAGCGGTACAACAGTGAACGAAACAAAAAACACACCTAACGCCCGTCTGGACAACCATATCGTACGCCCTTGTGTGTTTGATCGCCCTCTCCTGCTGCCTGAAGCGACGATGACGATAACATAAACGCTGACGCTGCGCCGAAGAAACGTTGCCTTGTGGTTCAGCCTTTATGGTGACTGCGCCGGAAGACGTGCTCAAGCGGACCTGATTTCGATTTTATCTGCTTCCGTTCCTTCAAGTGCTTTTTTAAATTTTGCATCGTTTTATTAGCGCCTGGTTGTAGTCAAGACCAGGCAGAGCGCCCGAAATGCTTCGGCATCAGCTGCTGCGCCGTCCATTTCCGACTGGAGTTCTTTTCAGTTCTTAAAACAATCGTAGGTGTAGTCTGCGACGCACAGAGAAAAATCGTTATCTAGTTGTCGTAACGATGACAGCTTTGCCTGCAAAAAGTACCGCTACGACGTGAAAGCTACTGCTAATTGCAGTTTCAAAAAATGCCTTCTAGGGAAGATATATAATTCCTCCTTTATTTCATTCTCCCATTTTCATTACCCAACATGACTGAATCGTAAATCAATAGAGTAAAACGTATTACTAACTACCTTTACCCTCTGGTTTCATATTTCTGCCAAGCAGTTTCAGTACCTTCCCGGAATGTTTCAGTGTTGTAGATAAAAGACAAACATGATTCGAACAAGTCGTCACAGCCTTTCGTTACAATTCCAACGCCGCTGCATCGCACTCTCTGTGGCTCCTTTTAAAACTAGCGCCTGCAGCGGCTCTGCGGTGAGCAGCGCCACGAACGGCGCGCCCTATGACGCTTCAATACCTGACAGGCAGCCTGTTTACTATGAGAGATGCAGAGCACCATCTCACGAAGAAAGACAGAACGTCTAAAAAATTGTCTTCGTCCGCTTTCCGTCGTCAGGCGCCACTAAGATGGCACTCTCCCTCACAGGCGTGGAGCAGGCGCGAAGGCTAGCGGAGGCGGGAGAGCAGGAAAGGATAATAGGAGAGAGTGTTGGACGGTCGGATCGGCCGTACTCGGCAGGCATTGTAAAAATAGAGGAGGCGCTGCTGGAGAGCACCTTGCCTTGCAGAGTTACTCAGGAGACGAACTGCAAAGTATGGTCATAGATTCAGGCAGAGCGGACCGGCTAGTCTAACATAACTATGGAGAAAACAAATGTAATGTTCAACGGTATCCAAAGGAAACCGTAGTTTACAATTGATAACGACGTGCAGCAGGTGGTAAGGCGATACGTCTACTTAGGGATGGTAGTATCCACAGAGGTGGATGATGAGAGTGAAATAACTAGAAGAATAGGGACGAGGTGGAGCGTGTTTGGAGTTTTTCGCACATCATGAATGGCAGTTCAGAAATATCTCCCGAGAGATAAGTATATAAAAGCTGTATACTACCGGTGCTCAACTAGGCGTAGAAACGTGGAAGCTAACGAAAAAAGGTTCAAAAGAAGTTAAGCACAAAGCTGCTAGTCAGAGAAAGAAAAGTGATAGCTGTAAAGTTAAGAAACAGGAAGGTGGCAAAGTAGGTCAGGAAATAAATACGGTTTAATCACATGCTAGCCTAAACCAAGAGGAACAAATGTGCTTGTGCAGGGCACGCAATGCGAAGGCAATATAACCGATGGTCCCGAGGGCAACGGAGAGGATCCCAAGAGAAAGCAAGCGTAGCAGGGTGCGGCATAACGTTAGGTGGCCAGAGGAGATTATCAAGTTGGCGAGGATATGTTGGCCGAAGCCCGTACAGGGCGGTTCAGTTGGAGAGAAGTGTGAGAGGCGTTTGCGGTCGAGGGGGCTTTGTCAGGTTAACGGAATAAAAGAAGGAAGAAAATGAAGACAGTTTTTTTTTTTCAAAAATGAGCCAGCAAGCCCATCTTTCGGTATTACAAATGAGCAATGTTTGAGGACATAAGTTTGAAAGCAAAGAATTCATAGTACCGATGCTTGCATTTGCAGTGGATAATTATGTCTATAACAATCATTTTCTTTCTGTCGTCGGCGCCCAAGCTGTTTGCCACTATGCGCCTTACCGATGTGTGCGTTTCGCCCTTTCGCGTGATGCTTTCTCGTTAAGACAGAGCTATCCTGATATCATAATGTCAGCCAAACTATGCCTTTTTGAAGAATTGCTTAAGTCACTGCTGCATCTAAAGTATGCTTGTTTGCAGGTTATGCAAGAATCCAGGACATTGACCCGGTGAGTTTTCCCAATCCCGTTCTCTATTTCTTCTGTTCACTGAAAATATACACTCCCTGAGTCAATTGAGGTATGAAAAAGTTTTTTCAATTTTTTTATCAGCTTCACCTCTAAATCTTTGTGAAGACTGCACAGCTGGAATCGGTCCTTCGCCACTTTCAAGTTCCCTTAGGGTAGTCTGATGAGCCTATCAGCATGAGCATTGTAATAGTAACGTCTTAGGTACGTCGCCGGCTCCTAGGCGTGCGCAATAACAAACCCAGCAAGGACATCAGCGTTTTTAAACAGTCCACAAAAAGGTTACACCGCGCCCATCTGACTAAGAATTTTCCAGAAAGCACACAAACACAATAACAGCATGTGTATGTATGTAAATTGTTAAATCTGCTCTTACTTCGGTAAATGTAGGTTCTACCACGAAGACAAATAAAAAGGATACAGAGGGCTCGGAATGAGAAGCTTGAAGCCTCGCTCCTCCTCCGTTTTGAAACAAGCCTTTATGCACATAGAGCGCCTGTTTAAATATTTCCCCTGTGCCATATAAGGATGGCACACACACACACACACACACACACACACACACACACACACACACACACACACACACACACACACACACACACACACACACACACACACACACACACGCACGCACGCACGCACGCACGCACGCACGCACGCACGCACACACACACACACACACACACACACACACACACACACGCGCGCGCACACACACACACACACACACACACACACACACACACACACACACACTGTGGAGAACCTGTTTCCCCCCTCCGTTTCGATGCGGCCCATCTTCATCGTCGGCCGTCGGGACGGACAGCCCCCGTCTGGGCGAGGAGGGAAGTCTCCCTCATGGGGGAAAGGGAACGGCGACGGGAGCGCCACCTCGTAGGTTACGCGGAATTTTGCGGAACCGGAGAGAGGCCCTTCGGGATCCGGCCAGCGTGGTGAGCGGTTGGAGCCGCACGCTCTCGTCACCTTCCGCGGCAGGCGCACGGGGATCCGTTGTGCCTTGTCGCTGGACTTCTGGTTCCAGGCAGCGAAGCGAGCGCAGCAAACGCGCGCTCTGACCGCCTTCCCCAGCAAATGCTAGGGAATGGCTTTGCCCCAAGAATGCAGCGCGCACGGGAAAACCCGGCCGCCATTATCGGCGCATACAAACGTTCGCCGCCGATACCTCCGAGGTCGCGCCCCCTGCCCCAGCCGGTAAGTCGGAAGTCCTTCTTACGTAGCCTTCTATTTCCGAGGAATGCCTCGTTGATGTTTTGTAGCTAGCTGGCCCACTCTGTGTATTAATTGCAAGTGTAATAAATAGCATATGAGTGTTAACGCTGTGTCGTCCCTTCCCTTTGTCCCTCGAGCACGAACCCCATCCGCGGTTAGCGAGCGGGAACGCTGCATCCGCGGAGTGGGAGTGCGGGCGGGGCGAAAGGCCTTTGTTTCCCCTGTATTTCCACAATGGCGTCCCAACTTGTGGCAAGCTCTTGGGACGAGGGACGGCAGTCAGTTCGGTTCGTGGAATGCCCGCCCGGATTTGGAACAGCGTTAGGCCTGAACCGAATTCGGAGTTGCTAGCAAGGCGAAGATGCTTTCTTGACAGCGAGATGAGCGTAATAGCAGCATGGGAGGATTGCCGTGCATGCTAAGCTTTTGATGAGCACTTCATCGGAACACCTGTGGAAGGTGAACCTACGAGGTCCGCTCATGGAGAGCGAGACCGAGACGCCCACGGAGAACAGCAAGCCAGAAGCGAGTGAATGCGGAAGCCTGGAGGGTGGCCCGATCTTTCTTGTACATAGTTGTAAATATTCTCTGTTCTGTCTCTTTGGCTCTGGAGCCGGGTGCCGTAGTCAGCTGTTTTGGATTGCAGTCGTGATTACAGGAAAAGAACCGGGGCGCTGCGACACCGCGGGAAGCGGTAGGCGCCGTTCGCGTTAGGGTCACCTTGGCAGAAACGTATCTCCTCGTGGGGTTGTGTTCTAGCTATTGTCCTTGGCCCTTTGTTGGCACCCGGAAGTGTAAGAGCGAGTAGGCCTAAGGCTCTTCGGGAGCTGCCTGTCGCTTTTGGGAGGACACAGTCGTACCGTGGCACAAGCACGCGCAAACGGGCTTGCTTGTTGTATATTTAACCTCGCTAGAGCCGAGAGGTCTCGCTCAACTACACAAAGCTGACTTTGTTCGAACGAACTTACTTTTTTGGGCTGCGAAGCGAATTTGTAATTTCCCGGAACCAGAGACGCTAACGCAGCTCAAGTGAGCTTAACATCACCATGCCGGAAAGCGAACCGCGAATGTGCTTCGTCCGAAGAGAGCCAGCTACGTTCAAATGAACCGAGCGTTTGGGCGGTGCCGGATAGGATTGTTTGGCACTTGCATTACTCCGCATTTTACCAAATGGTGAGTTTACGCGGTCTCCATTGTTTTTGCTGCAAACTTTTGGAGATCCTAGGAGCGATATGCAGAGTTGAAGAGAAGCTGCCCCGGCCTGCTGTCCATTGTATGGGTCTCTGCCTGCTGCCTTGCGGCCATGAGTCATCGAGCTGCAGAGTCTCCGGCGAGCAGTTTGCAGCGGCTACGAGAGGGGGGGCCAGCCCCTCTACCTTCCAACAAAGGACGGGTGCCCGGTGGCCTTGCTGCTCATCGGATGACCCCGGCACCCCGCCTGTACGAGCTGTCTTGCAGTCATCATCGCAACGCTCGTGGCCCCTTCGTCGATGGCATCCATGGACGGGTTCAACCGTAGGCCGACATTTAAGGAGGGAGGGATGTGGAGAACCTGTTTCCCCCCTCCGTTTCGATGCGGCCCATCTTCATCGTCGGCCGTCGGGACGGACAGCCCCCGGCTGGGCGAGGAGGGAAGTCTCCCTCATGGGGGAAAGGGAACGGCGACGGGAGCGCCACCTCGTAGGTTACGCGGAATTCTGCGGAACCGGAGAGAGGCCCTTCGGGATCCGGCCAGTGTCGTGAGCGGTTGGAGCCGCAGGCTCTCGTCACCTTCCGCGGCAGGCGCACGGGGATCCGTTGTGCCTTGCCGCTGGACTTCTGGTTCCAGGCAGCGAAGCGAGCGCAGCAAACGCGCGCTCTGACCGCCTTCCCCAGCAAATGCTAGGGAATGGCTTTGCCCCAAGAATGCAGCGCGCACGGGAAAACCCGGCCGCCATTATCGGCGCATACAAACGTTCGCCGCCGATACCTCCGAAGTCGCGCCCCTGCCCCAGCCGGTAAGTCGGAAGTCCTTCTTACGTAGCCTTCTATTTCCGAGGAATGCCTCGTTGATGTTTTGTAGCTAGCTGGCCCACTCTGTGTATTAATTGCAAGTGTAATAAATAGCATATGAGTGTTAACGCTGTGTCGTCCCTTCCCTTTGTCCCTCGAGCACGAACCCCTCCGCGGTTAGCGAGCGGGAACGCTGCATCCGCGGAGTGGGAGTGCGGGCGGGGCGAAAGGCTTTGTCCCCCCATATTTCCACAACACACACACACACACACACACACACACACACACACACACACACACACACACACACACACACACACACACACACACACACACACACACACACACACACACACACACACACACACACACACACACACACACACACACACACACACACACACACACACACACACACATTATCACTGTGTGTCTTGCAATGTGTCTCGTTTTCTCTTCACTCTTTCTCTGCTAGCGCTACAATGTTCAGACTGTCAAACCAACTTGCCCTGACCAACACATCCTTCTCAAATATATTATCAGCCTGACAACGCCCAGTGCAGGACAAAGGCCTCTCCTATGTCTCTCTAATTAACACTGTCCCTTGCAAACTGCACCCACCCTATCCACGCAAACTTCTGCACCTCATCCGCTCACCTAACTTTGTGCCGCCCTCAGCTACACTTGTCTTCTCATGAAATCCACTCATTCGCTCTTAACCACAAACGGCTATCTTGTCTTCGCATTACATGGACTGCCTAAGCCCAATTTCTCCACTCGATTTCGACTGTTATGGTATTAACCCGCATTCCTCCTAACCAAGTTTGACCAATTCCGGTCTTTTAACTTTACACCGATATTTTTTGTTCCAGAGCACGATGCGTTCTCCCTAACTAAAGCTTAACCCTCTTTGCTAGCCTTCACGTTTCTGCGCCCTACGGGAGTACCGCTGAAATACAGCTGTTATGTGCCCTTCTCTTGAGGGATATTGGTAAACTCCCATTCATGGCGTGATAAAACCTGCCATATGAGCTCCACCCCATTCTTATCCTTCTAGTTATTTCCATCTCACGATTCGCATCGGTGGTGACTCCTTTCGGTAAGTAGAAGTATTCCCTTACGAATTCCAGCACCTCGCTGCAAACTGTGAACTGCTGTGTCCTTGCGAGAGTGTTGAACGTTGCTTTGGTTTTCTGCATGTTGAGACCTAAAGCTCAGCCCTGCCTGTCAAACTCATTGATCATGCTTTGCAGTTCTTCTCCTGAGTGGCTTACCAAGGCAATTCAATCAGGGAATCGCAGAATACATAGGTATTTTATGTTAACGCTTATCTACAACTGTTGTCAATATAGGCCTCGGAATGCCTCCTGTAAACAGGCGGTGACTACCATTCGCGAGATCGTATCTCCTTGACTGGCACCCATTCTTATTGGATTTCTATTGCTGAATTTATGAAAGAGCTTGGAAGCTGCTTGCAAGTTACAAATATTGTTACCCACTGAAAAAGAAGTAATTAGCGGTGCTTTTGAAGACGACAATGCTGAGTGTGTGTGCCGGAGCGTTCTGAAAGCTTAGGGTTGTAGACTACCTCTGTACACTGCGCAACTGTTAGTGGAAACTTTCCCCTAACATTTGGTGACAAGTGTTGGGTAGCGTCATCACCCGCCATGTCCACAAGCTGGATCTACGCGGTTGTCGTCACCTTGGTACCGTTGCAATGCCTACTGAAGCGGCTCCATCCACGTCAAGAGCACCGACTGTCATCATAGCCTACCTCCGCGACCCGGGCACCTTATGCGGTACTAGAAACGTGGATACCAAGGTTTGGCTCTCGCTTTATGAACGAGTCAGCAAGCATAACAGGTGGGACACTTAGCTCATGTTTTCAAATGTAATATTTTGCCTTGCGGGACCCCGACGCGGATGGCTCGAAACCCACTAAAGTCCTGCATCCTGGAACTAAGCCGTGATGCATTAAACATCGCTTGAAAAAAAATATAAACAAAGAAGTTCCGAGACTTTATTTAGGAAGCATGTTGTTCGGCAGCTCAGCTCACCACTGAGGGGGAACGTGCTGCTTCTTCGTCCATCCTTGCACTATTCCGCCGTGCCGGACTACAGCTTAACTCTAAGAAATGCAGTTTTCGTCGCCACGAACTTGAAGTCCTAGGCAACTTAGTTTATGCTGCTGAAGTTCATCCCGATCCCTGCAAAGTGCTTGCTATCAGTGCTTTTCCCACTTGCTGTTTGTCCAGTGACGTGCACAGATTAACCGCGTTGTGTTCTTATTTTCGCCTGTTCGTCCCCAGTTTAGAGAAAGTCACCCGCCCTTTCACATATCTGCTGAAGAAAGGCGTTCCCTTCTCTTGGGATCCTCAGCACGCTGACGCTTCTTAAAGCCTCAGTGCTGTCCTCACCAATCAACCTGTCTTGGCTGACGTCCACCTTTCCGCCTCTCCGGAACATCTCACAGAGGACTGCGGCTACGGGATTGGCGACATTCTTGCTAAGCGGCAGCGTGGCCACCCCTACGTGATTGCCGATGCAAGCCACCTTCTGTCTTCACCGGAGAAGACCTGTTCCATCACCTTGTTGGGGACATTGCGAAATTCCGCCCTTGCTTCTGGCCTACCGCTCACTCTTGTTAACGACCTCCAAGCTTTGTGCTGCCTCTCATCCCTCAAGGACCCTACTTGCCGTCTTGGACGCTGGGCGTTGCGCTTGCAAAAGTATATATTTTCTGTCGTGCACAAATCCGGCCGGCTGGAAGATGCTGACTGCCTCCCCAGTCATCACGTCGATACTCTTTCCTCCACACACTGTGACTTTGACGCCTGCTTCTTGTCTTTTCAGCCTTCTGAAACATTGCCAATGAACAGTGCCTGGATCCCAACTGACTTTTCATAACCGACCGCCATAACGCCGACCCCCTGACCCTTCCTTTGCTATGTCCATGATAAACAGGAGCACTTTCTGTCGTCGCAATATGCGCCATCAGGGCTTGCCGTTCCCCAACGCCCTCGTTCTGCCATCCGCTAACTATTCCATGATGTTTTGACGGCTGGCCATTTTGGTGTTGCTCACACGTACGCCGGCTTTCATGCGTGTTTCTTGTAGCCTCGCCTCTACCGCTCCGTCCAACGCTATGTGCCTGATTGAGAGCGCTTTGAACGCTTAAAGAAGCCCTCGGTTCTGCCTACCATATGTATACCTGCAGCCGATATAGCGATCTCGGTCGAGCCTTTTTCTCGTGTTAACCTTGACTTGCTTAGGCTATTCCCGTTGTTCATCTTGGGTACCAAATGGGTCGCTGTCGCCACCGACTGTGTCGCTGTGCGTGATCAGGCGCGCGCTCCCAGCCAGCCGCTAGTGGCGTGGCTGACTTCCTTCTGCACGACGTCCTTCTCCGCCATGGCGCCTCCTGTTAACTGCTCACCGACAGTGGCTGCTGCTTCTTGCCACGAGTGGTTGACGAAATACTTCTTTCGTGTCCCGCTCGACACAAATTCACCACGGCTTCACAAACTCACACGAACGGCCTTACGGAACATCTCAA